>NC_056741.1:1708201771-1708244271 GCF_019279795.1 Protopterus annectens | reverse complement strand
TGGCCCAGCTATAAAATAACGTAAACTCAACTATTCTTAAGTTTTGCATGTTAATCTTCTATGTACCAGGGTACCTTGTGAATACATCTTAGCTCATTACATAACATACAGTTCTGTATCAATCTTATCAATATTCACAAATGACACAGAATTATTTACAAGCTTCCAGATAGCTGGGCTGGCCCTGTTTCCCTATATTTTTATTTATTTTATTTTATTTTACATTTGTTAACCGGGAAAGTCCGACTGGACAGAGGTCCCTTTTCAGCGGAGGCACGGGAGAAAAGCTTCACATACAGTATAGTACAAGTGAGGATTTCATTTACATCTATTACTACAATTCAGCGTGCAATATTCAGATATTAACATCTTGTTTTCAGGACTATGTATAAGGACATAACAGACTCACAGAGGGCTAGAGAGGTAGTATGCTTGACATGGAGAGGGAGGCTATTTCATAGATGGGGTAGCCTTTGGGAGTGAAATATATCCTGCCTACAAGTTCGATTAATGTCACAGAACAGGTTGAGGCATTGTGTGTGGTTTGCATGAGTGGAGTT
Source organism: Protopterus annectens (assembly GCF_019279795.1). Taxonomy (NCBI): domain Eukaryota; kingdom Metazoa; phylum Chordata; order Ceratodontiformes; family Protopteridae; genus Protopterus; species Protopterus annectens. Next base: position 1,708,243,711 of record NC_056741.1, on the reverse strand, counting down.
TGACTTATGAATATGCAGCAACTCCATCAAGGCTGGGTCTGAGATGGCCTTGTATGCCAGACACAGGTCACCTCTGAGCAGTCTGTATGAGACTGAGTAGAGGGATAGGTCTTTTATCTTATGAGTATAGGACAGGTGCTTGAGACCCTGGATTTCCCTGGTCATGAACCTCTATGGTCTTTCCAACTGCCGCATTTGCTTGACAAGGTACTTGCCGAAGAGGGCACTATACTCAATAATGGGTCTGATAAGGGAGGAGTACAGGGATGTTAGGACCTCCTTGTTCCTGGATGAAATACCCTTACTTATGAAGTGGGCACTGTAGAAAGCCTTCCATACAACGGGGGCAACATGGTGGTCAAAAGTCATGTTGCTATCAATCTGAGTGCCCAAGTCCCTCATGCTAATTGCATGCTTAGTACATTGTTATTAATGTGATAATTAGTGGTGACTCCATTTCCCCGAAGGGGATAATGATGCATTTCTTGGCATTCAGTTTGAGGCCATGCTTCTGGCACCAGTCATTTTTTTGAATAAGGCTCTCTTGGAGGATGTTCACTTCACTTGGGGACTTTAAGACAGCACCCAGCTTGCAGTCATCTGCAAACTTGGTCGGTCACAGACCACTTGTTTTGGCTTGCACCTCAGAAAAGTATTTCCTAAACAGTAGAGGCCCCAAGACCAATCCTTGGGTACACCGCTCATTACTGGTCGACTACTAGAGATTACTTCCCCTATTTTGACTGAGTGAGTTCTGTCAGTGACCCAGTGAGCAGACCATCTGGTAACATATTGGTTGATGCCTAGCTGGGAGGCTTTGGCTAGGTCAAGGTAGGTTGTGTGCACCGTCTTCCCCTCGTCCATGGCTTTGGTGACTGTTGATTCATCTTATCTCAAAAAATATTCTTAGAATATACAGAGCAGGCAAAGTTCATAATGTGAAATGTATGCCTGCATTTAATGATGGCCACTTTTCTCTAGATGTGCCACTAACCTTTCATTTAAAATACTCTCCAAATATGACTGGCCTACGCCAGTCTGTTCCTTAGGATATGCACTACTGCCCAGAACAGGACAGAATATCTTTGGTCCCAACAATGAGCTGGTACCCTTGAGATATTAAGCATCTTGCCCTGTTACAGTTCTAGTTAATACTTCTACAGAAGCACACTTAAAATGTGTCTTCTGACCTTGCTGCTATAAAATGTTTATCATACTCTTATCATATAAACTGTGCAGCAAGGAGTAGGAATAGTGTGTGGAACGGATGACAAGCTCTTTGCACTTCATAAAGAATTTTATAAATATTGTATTCCATGCACACACCATACATGCAAATCACCACCTCCCCTAGAATCATACATGATTCACAAATGTAACAGGACTGTCTACAGGCTGGTCTCAGTGGCCTAACTTATGGGACCATAACAGTTTGCCTGTAGATTGTGCGGTGCTTCTGATTGTCATGAGCTCCCCTACATTTTTGATATTGATCAGGATGCAATTTCTACAGGAAAAAAAGAAAAACATTGTACTTTGCATTGTAACAGAAACCCTACCAGCAATGGAATTTACCATGGCTCAGTCAACACAGCTACTACAAGCACACTGTTCTTGTCCCTATATAACTATTTTGCTGAGATGCTACAGCTGAACCTTGTTCTGTCGTCATACTGAATAAATTTATGTACTACTCTTACACACGATGGCAGTGCAACTGAGACCAGTAACGTATGTTTTACTAAGCAGCTACATGCACAAACTTTGAAGTGCTGTTCCAGGCTGTGCTGTTTATTGCTGTCATGCTATATGGTACTTTCCTTTCTGTCATGAATTGGTGTACATATTATACTACTGCATATTGTTCAAAGATGTCAATAGGGTTCTGTGCCCTTACCTTTATTGCCTGTGACTTCTGGCAGTGAGTACCAGAATACAAAACATAATGAACAGAAAGCTTGAGAGCTTTACAGTACTATGTTTATGAATGCCAAATAAATCTGTTCTCCAATCCATCCTGACTGTTTGGCTCCTTTTCATCCCGCCTCCCCCAGCTCTTGACCACAAACTACAAATATGTGTTTTATCTGCAAGCATTTAATTTATCCAGAATAGAGGTGTAGCAATGCTATCATCTCAAACGTATATTAAAATTCAGGTTAAGTAAATATTAACTAGGCATTACTAAAGCAACAAACATGCCTTCCAAAAGTGAACTAATAAAAATGATAGAATGTATCATTAGAGTGGTACAGGAGAATGGGTAATATGGATGGGGGACACAACAAAGAGCAAGATCCATCTCACTGCACCACTGGAGCAGAGTAGAGTCTATTGCTTTCAGCACCTTCTTGAAAGTAACAGTGTTGAACAGATCATGTAGTATAGTTAAACTCACCTTAACAGTAAATGTTTGAATGATCACTGCTGCAGTAGCCTTAGTTATATGGGTTATATCCAGCCAACTAGTGTTTTATGTGGACTTCCAAGGTATGGACTATCTTTACACCCTCACTTTTTAGGTTCAGTAAAGAAAATTGGGAGATAGATAGTTTGGCTTATAGTAACCTTGAATACCACTTTAGGCATAAAAAAACGAGTTCTCATATAAACCCTGTCCCTATGGAAAATGAGATAAGGTTGATTCACCATAAGAGCTTGCAACTCAGATACCCTTTTTGCAGAGTTTAGAGCAATCTGTAAAACTGTTTTCCATGTTAAAAACCTCAAGTCAGCCAGATTAGTTGTTCAAATGGAGCAAGTCTTAGCTTCTCTTCCACAAAATAAAGATCCAAAGGAGGGGTTACTGGTTTTCTTGTAGGACTCCTGCAAAACTCCTTTCAAATACATTTTGACATGAGACTGCATTAAGGAGGATCCATGGGCAGACATGCTGAAATGGCTGATAAATGAACATTGAAAGAGGAATAAGATAGGCCATAGAAGAGAAATTCTCATAAATATTGTAGAACCGTGGAGCAGCTAACACTGAATGGGTGCTGGTTATATTGTTAGCACCAACTAGAAAAACTTTTACATTTGCAAATATATGATTTTCTAGTATCAGGGTTTCTTGCTTCCATTAGAAGCTGCCGCAAGTCCTCAGTAAGCAGGTGCCTAAAAGGAATTAAAACCCTATCAACCAAGCAGTCATTTGAAGCTGATTGATGTTAGGGTGTATACAACACTCCATTTCTTGTGTGAGTAGATCCAGTATGTGTGGAAGATTGTGTAACTGGCCCTGGCCATTTCCAAAAGAAGGGAGAACCACAGTTGCCTAAGCCAGAACGAGTTCACCACAATGATCTTGAGGGTGCCTTCTGAATCTTCAGAAGTACGCTGGATATTATTGGAAATGGTGGAAAAGCATACAGGAACATTAGTTTCCAAGGAAAAGAAATGGCATCTGCATGGAGTCCTGGAACAGAATCTTTCCAGATTATTGTTCATAGAGAAGGTAAAGAAGTCTATTTGAAGAACTCCCCATAGATGAATCAAAGCTTGGAAGATCCCCAATCTAGTTTCCATCTCTGATGGTCTGCCCTGGTCCTGCTCAGCTTGTCTGCCGCACAGTTTTGCTCTGATTGACTGCAGGATGCCTATTGAGTGAGATTGGGCTGTGAAGCTGTATCCCAAATTAACATGGCTACTCTGCAAAGGGGGTGTGACCTGGCTCCCCTTTGCTTGTCAATGTTACACATAACTGTAGTATTATTTGAAACCACTTGACATCCCAGGGACAAAAGATGATTCAGAGAATTGAGTGTCTTGATCAGGACAAGCATCTCCTTGATATTTATGTGGTTGCATCTGTCTTTGGTGTCCCACAGCCCCTGCACTTTTATCCTCCTTGAATCTGCTCCCCAAGCAAAGTCCAAAGCATCTGTGGTGACTGACTGCTTTGGAACAGGGAGGGAAAAGGGTAGACCTGGATTTCAGGATATCTGTTGACTCCACCAAAAGATTTCTCTTCTGACAAACCCGAGCACAGGGATTTGAAAAGATAGAGTATTGATGCTAGGCCCAAAAGTATCAGATGCCACTGTATCTTTCTCATGTGGACTCTTGTCAGGGTATCATTGAGACACAAAATCCTACGGTATTTCCTTACAGTGACCAAAGTCTGACTGGAAAAGCTTAGAAATAGATCTAGACAAATATCTATTTTTTTTTTCCTGTGGAAGAAAGGCAAACTCTTTGAAATGAGGTGTCTAGATGACATCCCAGCAATGCAATCCTGTGTGAAGGAGTGAAGAAAGACTTTTGAATGTTCTCTTGGAATCTCAGCTTGTGTAAAAGATCCCTCACCCAAGAGAGATCTCTGACACTTTGAAAATGACTCTGCAAAGATAAGCAAGTTATCTAAATTTGGAAAAAATGTGCATACTCTGTAGCCTGCAATGAGTTATAACTGGAGCCAGACACTTTGTGAACACTCATGATGCAATGACTAGTCCAAAGCCTACGGCAGAGAACTGATCATTTGATCCACACACATAAAACCTAGGAATCTGATGATAAGTGTCTTTCAAGTCTAACATTACCAGGATATGTGACAGAAGAAGAAGAGGTAACAGGTGGTGAAGTGACATCAGTTTGATCATGGGCACTATCACAAATAGGTTTAGGAAAGAAAGATCCAGAACTGGTCTCCAAACATTTTCTTTATTTGGCACAAGGAACAACTTTGAATAAAAATGCTTCTCCACCTGGGAAGGAAGAACTGGTTCTCTCACTCCTTAGGACAGCATGTGATGACGAACAAGTGTAAACAAAAGAGTCTGATCTGGGGGATGAGGAATGACCCCCTGGAAAGGAGGAATTTCCTCCCACTGCCATCTGTAACCTTGACAAATGATTTTCAGAACCCATTTGACTGAAACAATCTGTTGCCAAAGAGACCAAAGAGAAAAATGGAGATTCAGACTCTGTAAAAACAGCCCAAGGTGGAAGGGGGTCACAAGTTCTAGTGAATAGTCATTCAAACTTGTTGTACTGTCCTTGGTTTTTGGGGGTTTGAGACTTCTTTTTGGAACCCCCTTGCCATTTCTTCCTAAATGTCTTTTTATTTGCATTTTATTAAGACTGTTTATTTTGTCTGTCGCCAAAATTGGATAATGAAGTAGAAAATCGCTTGGAAAACTTGGAAAAGGAAGGCTGAAAAATCTTAGAGATTCCTTGGATCACTTATCCATTTCATCTCATTTTTTGATCACCTCTGCAGCAGAGAACAAACAGTAAATTTTCATCAATGGGAGAATCTAAAAGCTCATTTTTAACACCATGTGGGAGGTTCTGAAAATGCAGCCATACAAACATCCTCAAAACTGGACCACACTGGCCATAGTCCTGAAAGAAGTATGAACCGAGCCATATGCACACTATAAACAATAAGTAGTGAGTGACCTGTGCAATAAAAGAAACAATTTATGTAAATCCAGATAAAACATTCCTCATACTTTCACAGTTTGTCAGAATAAACGTGCAGGGTAAAGTTTGGGAATGTTGTACAAAAATTTAAAAAACTAAGGAACTTTGGAAATCAAATATCTGTTTTTAGGGGCAGCTGACTGACTATTAGGAAAATTGCAGACAGTAAAACACACATCCTGTAAAAAGAGGAATAAGTGCAGGTTCTGAAAAAATCCTTTTGAAACAACTTATAGTATTTTCTGAGATACTGGTAAATCTCAGTGTTCTCTCATTGAAAACACTAGCACATTCTAGCAATAGTCTCAGAGAAAGAGAATCCTCCCAAGGGAGAATCTTCTCTGAGTCTGAATCGGAAATCTGAGGAAAAAAATATGTAACCAGTCTCTGTGTCTTACTGTTCAGATGCAGAATCTCGAATCTCTTCAGGAAAAGAAGAATCCTTCTTTATTTTACCAGCAGCTGCTTTACAAGAAGGATGAATAGTCAGAGTTAAAACCTAATCCAGATCCAGTAACTATTCCTACCCAAAGAAAATTAAGCAGTTTTATATATGATTGGTTTTCTGTTTCTTTTCAACAGGAAATATGGGGCCATCCGTATTACTAATGGCATTGATAGCTTCCCCTAGGATGGGCATGTGATTCTGTAACAACAGTAAAACCTTTTCTCTTCTCTCTCAAAGGACCAACAAGAGTGGCTCTCCCTTGACCACTGAGGGGACCCCAACAGACAGAGAGGACATGGCTAACCCTGGTCCATAATGGCTATAGGTCCTACATCAGAGGGATGACCACTGCATTTTTGCTTAATTTTTTTTCTTTTTGTGGCTGGAAGAAGGACCGATCATGGGTCTGGTAGGCTGATCCATTGTCAAAATAAAAGAGGTGCCTTTTTCCTGGAGAAGACAAACAGCAATTGCCAGTAAACACTCACAATCTACAAAAGTTACTTTATTGTAAAAAAAACAGTATAAAGCACTTCAAAACACTATACTAGCCTCACAAAAATAAAATAAAAGTGATTTCTCCACACAAAAAATGTTTTCAGTTACTTTGCACCACTTTTAAAGTGACAGAGAAAAGAAGCACTCAGTTTAAAAGTATGTTGCAGTCTCAAGACAGTCTATTAAAAGAAAACACTACTAACTTTAAAGTACATCAATAAAATTAAGAAAATTAAAATTTTTTCACCCAAGGGAACTTATCTGCCCAGCAAAGGAAAACATAAGCTGACCATTGATTCTCAGAATCTTCAGAGGAGCATCCTCTTCAGCAGCAGTAAAGCTCTGAAGGGATTCTCACTCAAACTTGTGTTTTAGTCAGCTCAGCTTGAGCTGCCTGACAGTTTAGATGTGTAGAAGGTGCCCTGAAGCTTTAAAAGTTGGCCTGCTGTTATATCTTTGGCAAGATATAACCTATATAGCTAAAGCTAATACAGCATTGATGAACATCTAGTATTCTGAAGTGATGAGGAAGAAAGAACCTCAGAACAAGAGGTGACACCATTTGGGAACTGTCACCAAAGCACATGTTTTACAGTCAACTTGCTAACAGAGTTAAACCAGTCATAAATGAAGTCTCTTAATTTCAAATTTCAGATGAGTAGTTTACAATGAAAATGGTCAGTGCTGTTAAGATGCTGTGTAACTTCAAATGCCATCATTTTGTTCCTATATAATAAATCACACAACAAGCAACACATAAATTCAAAATTGCAGTATGACAAGCATTATTAAGAAAGACTGTCCAATAAAAGTAATGCTCTAAATAATGTGAGAAATTAAAAGCTAAAATAACTGCATTTTCAAGGACCTCCTAAAATGTGCTCATTTTAGGGAACTCACTAAGTCTCCAGCAAAACAGCATATACAGAACCATCTTTCATGCTTTAGTCCAGCAGTGTGAGACACAAGGCTCCGACCACAGCTTCTGCATAGAGGTCTTCTCCCTTGTACATCCAAGGCTTAAAGTTCAGGGGGAGTTATGTAAATATGATAAAACTGTCCATTGCTTGAACACAATTCAAAGAACTGTACGTTTATCAAATATAGCATAATGCTGGAATGACAGAACAAAGGGAACACACTAAGACTGCTATCAAAGAAGCAATGAGTCTGCATGTGAATATTGAATGCAAACAAGGGGAAACATGGGACCGTATTCTTTAATAGCTGCACAGAGTATAATTATGATTTGGCAGTGAGACACATTGCCAACATGATAGTGCACTATGTGGTATTCTTTAAGCAGCTCTGTACAAGATGTAGCACTACCAAACAAAGGAAAATGGCAGAATATGCCAATGAAAGCATAAACAGAATAAGTACATGCTAATTAACCAATACAACATGGTGGAACTATTTAGGAAACTATAAAATAATTGTGTGCCATCCAGTTGCTTTAACCTTAATGGTAATAAAGTGCTTGGAGAGGCTGGTCAGAGATCATATAGCCTCAATATTACCTGTCATGCTGGACACACTGCAATTTGCATACAGGACAAACTGCAGTACAGTGGATGCCATCTTACTAGCTCTCCATGAACCACTGAACCACTTAGAAGGCAAAAACTGTTATGCAAGAATGCTATTCATCAATTTCAGTTCTGCCTTTAACACTGTCATCCCTCAGAATGTGATAGCGAAGCTACTTCAGCTGGGCATAGACTCTCATTTATGCAAATGGATTCTGAGCTTCCTTACTGAAAGGCCTCAAAAGGTTCATGTGGGAGACAACAGCTCTGGAAGTATCATCCTAAACACAGGAGTACTGCAGGGGTCTGTCTTAAGCTCTCTCCTTTTCACTCTGCCGACACATGACTGCATGGCCAGACATGAAACGAATAGGATCATCAAATTCACGAATGGCAAAACTGTTATAGGCCTGGTCAAAGACGGAGAGGAGGAGGCCTACAGGAATGAGATTGATCATCTACTGGACTGGTGTGACAACAATCTAGCACTGAATGTCAGCAAGACAAAGGAGTTGATTGTTGATTTCAAAAGATCTCAAGTACCACACAAACCTCTAGTGATGAATGACAGTGGAAAGGGTGAAGAGGACAAAGCTCTTGGGTGTTCTTATCATGGAGAACTTATCCCGGTCAGTCCATGTATCCAGCACAGTCAAAATGTTCAGCAATGCTTGCACCTTCTAAAGAAACTTAGGAATGAAAAATTACCAAGCTGCATACTTCAGACCTTTTATAGTGGCACCATTGAAAGTGTCCTGACCAACAGCATTACAGTCTGGTATGGGAGCTGTAACAATCAGGATTGGAAGGCTCTCAAGAGAGTTGTAAGGTCAGCAGAAACAATCATTGTCACCTCCCTTACACCTCTGGACAATCTACATAAATGCCAGTCCATTGGCATGGCCAAAAAGATTTCCAACAATCCACCGCATCCTGCAAATGGTCTGTACACTTGCCTGTCCTCAGGCAGAAGATACAGAAGCCTGGATTGCAAGACCACCAGACTAAAAAACAATTTCTTTCCAGTCTCCATTAGACTGTTGAACTCTTGGGAAAAATTAACCATGAGTCTGTGAGAAACACTCAACCACTTCTGTTACATAACTAGCCTATTGAGTGGCTTATTTTATGGATGTGCAATAACCAAGTGCAATACTAAGGTAGCTCACTTACTGCACTGAAGGACTGTAAAGTGCAATATACAAACTGTGTAATAATTCAGTCTAATCATAGATATGCTGCTATTATTTCAATTTTACTGTGACAATATTATCTTCATATTGTTCCTTGTCTTCCTTGTCTCCTGTTCTGGGATGGGTGTGGATCACTGTTTCCTACTTTACTTACTAATTGCTACTTATTAAATTTCTACTGTGATTTTTATTAATTTTTCTCTGTCTGTATGTGCAACTGTTTCTGCATTGAGAATGATACATTGTAATTTCGTTCAGCTACACTGCTGTGTAGTTTTGAATGACAATAACGTTTTCTTGACTTTTGACTTTGACCAAACCTCTTTGGAATACAGCATGATTACACTTATCAAAAAAAGCAGGATAGGGCTTGCTGCTGATATTATTATGATATACATGCAACAGGATTTAAATCAGGCTGCTGCTGCCGCTGTTGCCAGACCTCAGGCAAGGAAAATAATAGTGTTTTCACCCCCATTTAACTTATCATGGACTGCATGAGACAGAAATTAAGAGATACAGGGTGGACAAACACTGGAGGAAATATGCTACCTTTGCTGCCTCACCTCAGACCCCAGGAAAATCATGTAAAACCCATCCCAGTGGAAACAAAGGTATGTGTAGCATTACATATATATCTACAGGTAGTTTCCAGAGACCCACAGGGTCACTGGCATCAGCCTTTAAAATATTACATCAGCTTTTAAATGCAGTACTACTACTAGGTGATGCCATAGATTGCACACACAAAATAAAAGCCCCCCTGGGAAACAGGGAAGAGGTACATCAGCAGAAAGGGTTTCCACTCTATAAACTGTCAAGGTGTAATACCCAGGGGATCATCTACAATGTCTGTTCAGGTAACCCAGACAGTTTCCATGACTCTCACATATGGCACACTTATAAGCTATACACCAAGTTTGCTAGGGGGTGTTATTACTTAAGAGCATCTTGTGAGGGATGTAGGTTATGCTCTGGAGTGCTGGCTTACAACAGCCATGAGAAACCCACACAACCCCTCTGAGCAAGAATGCAATGAGACTCATGATCAAACTATGAGTATTATAGAATGTATGTCTGGATTGCTGAAATCAAGGTTCCGGTGTCTAGACAGCAGTGCAGTACAACCTAGGCACCTCTGCCAAAATATGTACAGCATGTGCCACATTGCACCATGTAATACTCAGGAAACAGCTTCAACAAGCAGTGGGATCACAATTTCAAGGACCAAAAGAAGGCCAGCAGCAGCAGGTACAGAAAGGGAGTCTGAGAGGATCCACCAGCTGCAGATGGTGCTGGCAGATGGGGTCATGCACAGTATGCCATGAGAAGCAATGAGCAACACACACATTCACTACCTAGTTCAAACCCTAAGATCCTACCCACATACAAATAGGAAAACTAATGCTTTTCATGCGGCACAACAATTACTTAACCATAGCATTAGACAGGGACAACCCACAAAGATATAATTTGCACTAATGACAAGGTAAGTGTGGAACCTGTAAAGAAAAAAAAATTTATATAACTGATTACTGTATCACTTCGGCAGCAGGACCTTGCACGGCCATGTATGCTAACACTAGAAGATGTAGCTGCTGACTTGCCATGCAGAAGCCCATACTCCCTAACAGATGTGGCATCACAGACACCCTGATTGTGTATGTCATACATCCTGTCCAAGGAATTGCACACCTTGTTCAGGAAGTCACTCAGTTCAGAATGCATGGTACTTAGTAGTCACACAATCTCTTATGAAGCCCTGTTGGAACATGCCTGTGCTTCCATTACAGCCCTACATATGCATTTGGTGGCACCTAGTGATGCACCAGCAACAGGAGCAGAGTGGACTACAGACCTCCTCCGAGTACCCTTACCAGCCCTCCTTTCTGGCACCATACCCTTATGATGGCTACCAGGAGAAGCAGCAAGCTCTGCAACTGGAGTAACTACACTACCCTGATGAACTGTGTCACCCTCAATCTGTCCTATATCAGAATTCTCTGTGTCATAGGTATGCATAGGCATACTGACTGTGTCCAAAATATGGGCAGTCTGGGGTGCAGCCACAACCTCAGTGTAAGACTGACCCTCTGCACTTCCAGATTATGCCTCTTCATTGCCAACACCATCATCAGAGGTTACTGATACTCTGACATCAGGTGGTAGGAGTTCCACAGTGCCACTTTCAGTATTACCTATGATAACAATCAATAAACACAACAGAAAAAGAAAGAAAGAATAAAATTAATCACATATTTTCCTTATACAAAAGGTATATTAAACTCAAACAGAAGCTAAACCAACAAAAATGTTACTTTCACATAGACCTACATCTTCTTTATATACAGTAATGACAATAATCAAATGTGTGCTTACCATGTGTAGGTGGCCTAGTAGCCTGCAATCCAGAAGTGCCTATATTTGTGGAATAGAAAGGAAAGAAGTCTGCTAAGTATCACAATGCAAATGAAACAATAAAATGAAAACAGTCCCCTTCACGAGTTATAAAGATATAATGGTAATACTTGCATTTTGTATAGTGCAAAGTCTGCTTGCTACACTCTGGGTCTGTTGTTCACATATGCATCAACACAAGGATTTTTGGGGGAATCCTCAGCTGAGCTATCTGGATCTCTGACAATGGAGAGGAACTCCTCTGTTTCATTTAGTTGTGGTTCAATAGCAGGTCCCCCCCCCCATATCCACGTGTTCCTGGGAAATTGCAGCCGCCTTATGGTGGGCAAAGAGTGTCATATCTGGGAGTAAATTATCCCATGCCTCCAACAGCATTAATGTCATCAACTGTCTGCTGCCATATCCTATCCTGGGCAGATTGGTCACGTCTGTGTTTCCCTAACAGAAACATTCCATGGCAATATAAAGCCTGGGGAATGACCTCATTTTCAGCATCAGTGTATGGTACATCGTAAGGTACAGATTTCTTCTTGTGTGCAATATCCCTATATGAAATAAAAGAGAAAACAGATACACATAATTACATATTTAATACATAGACAAGATGGCTGCGAACTCAATTATGTGTGACTGCATGCATCCAACATGCACACAACAATTTAAAACCTAATATTTATATGATTACATACAATTTAGGGCAGCCCCCCCCCCAAAAAAAAAAGTTTCTAAATCAAATATCAGCAATGATTTGTAACAGATATGTAATGCAGATAACACAGGTTACTGTGTAATACATTCCAGCATTAACAATAACAAAAATGTGGCATTAGAAGAAATGTAAAATAAAACTATTAAGTGCCATCTCCTCTGCTGTGGAGGGCAGTCAGGTAGAAATCCACAAATAGAACTCATTTTTCTTTTTCTTCTAGTATAGGTAAAAATTCCAGACCTTCCTACAAAGTTATCATACACTCTTATGCAATAACTGTGAAAATATCATATTAAATACAAACTAAAAAATAGGTAATGTAACAATAAGTAGCACTTTTTTTGTAACACAGACACCATCCCCAGGATTCATGAAGCTTGCGTCATGCGCCAAAGTAGCATCGGCGATCTAGTGCCAAATATAGCTGTCAAGCGATTGAGGTAAGAGCTGTTTCCACATGCACTACCAGCGTATGCCAGAGCTGCACAGCTCCCAGCGCATGTATGCTAATTATCCCATGGGCAGCAGTGTAACATGCAAATGAAGGTATATAGCGATTCATGACGTTGTGCAGGCATAGCGTAAGCATGTAGAAATGTAAACCAAAAAAAACGGTTTACATGTTGTCAAACATAAAATCGGAGCCATGAAAGCGGACCAAACTTACGTATTATAATGTTAATATATGCCAATGGCTAAATATATAGCCAATGGCATAAAACAACATGCACAACATATAAAAAATAACATTTAATGTCATGGCCACACCAACGCAAAGTAAAACCGCAGTGCATCGGTGCGCAAATGAGATCACATGGAAAATATATTTAGATGTCATAAAACTGTAATGTAACGCAATTCATGATATCCCCATAATAGTCGATGGCATGCATGCTACACCACAACCATGGTGCAAGGGTTGCTAAGGGTCTGTGGCAGTGTTCCGTGTGGTAACTAGGAATTAGCAGTCAATACCATGCAAGTGAGTCAAATAATACTGAATCGCAAATGTCCCGCCGGCGTAAGGATGTACCATATGGCGTAACGTTACAATACCGAGGAGTGGCCTGGAGGTAAACATGTCATCAAGAGAGGGGCGTGCCACTGTATCTGTAAGCACATTGGATCATTGCTAATCTGTGTTGGGTGTTGCTAAGCAAAGCCGCAGGATAGGGGTGTGGAAGTAGCCATAGCTTTGCTTAGCTAAGAGCACACAAGGTGACCGAAAGTTCATGTGAATGTGGATGAAAACGCTCACAAAACCCGGTAAACGGATGTGCACGGCGCGCACCACAGCTGAAACAGGAAGGATATGGGAAGACAATAAGGAAATGCTGCAGCATGGTAACTGGAGTACAAATGAGTAATTAACACCTAGGAACTTACAGTGGGCCATAGACAACAGCTAACAAGGCTACTAGCAGCAACCTGCAGAACAGGAAAGGGGAGGTGCCGTACAGCAAAGAAAAGAGAACTGTCACAGCAGAACAAAGCAAACTTGCTGTAGATCAGCTACGTAACACATTTCTCAACACAATCTTGGGTTGTGGAAGCACAAAACAAGAAAGGCAGCAGCTGGATGCATGCCTGACAATGGGAGGTAAATCGGGTTGAAAATAGAAGTAAAGGGCAATAGATGAATAACGGCAGACAAGCGTACATCAACACCATAGGCCCTACAATAGCAGTACCTAGTGTAAAATCAATAATTAAGATACCCTGCAGCTGGAATAGCACAAACACACCCAGTTACATCATCATCATCCATTGCGCAATAGTATAAGGTGTGAAAGCACACATGTGTATTCCCAGACACACTGCACCATTGGTGTATACAGACGGGGAACTATTAATATGTATATGTTAGGGGCTTCCATAGCTTTGATTCACCAGCATGTGTTGGAGACTGACAGTGGTGTGGAGGATGATGCTGACAACCGTCTCAGGCACAGGAGGAGGAGAAGAGTGTTCAGACCCAGGGTATCCTACCAGGGGCTATATGATCTGGAGGTAGTAGAGCATTACAGGGTGGACAGGGACATCATACAGCAACTTGTTGAGCTGTGCCAGCCATGCCTCAAAGCCAGAAGTAACAGAGGGGAACCCATCCCAGTGGACACAAAGGTATGTGTAAGCTTGAGAATACTAGCCACAGGTACCTTCCAAAGGCCAACTGGGGATATCATGGGGATCTCACAGGCATCAGCATCCAGGGTACTCGACCAGGTCCACATGCCAATGAGCACATATACTTCCCTCGAACGCAGGAGGAGTTGGCCAGCAATATGCGTCTCTTCCACCGTGTGGCAGACTACCCAAAGGTACTGGGTGCAATAGACTGCACGCACATACACATCAAGTCACCACCCAGTGAGCAGGGTATGCACTACATAAACCGCAAGGGATTCCCCTCCATCAACTGCCAGGTCATGTGCAATGCCCAAGGCATTATCATGGATGTGTGTGCTGGCAGTCCTGCAAAATATCACGACTCCCACATCTGACATGCCTCACAGCTATATCAGGTATTTGCCAGGGAGGACATCCCATATGGCGACCTGGTGGGGGATGCTGGCTATGCACTGGAACCATGGATGATGACACCCATCAGAAATGCACACACAGCCACGCAAGAATGCCATAATGAGGCACACGCAGAAACCAGAATCATCATAGAGCGCGTGTTTGGGATGCTGAAATCATGGTTTCGTTGCTTGGACATATCTGATGGAGCCTTGCAGTACTCTCCAGGAACGTGTGCCCACATCTTCATAATATGTGCCATGCTACACAATATGATCCTGTGGAAACAGCTGCAGCAGGGACAGAATGGTGAAGGCCCTCACAGCCCACCACCATTGTCAAGGGTCCCACAGGCACAGGGGGACTCAGATCACGACCACCCTGTGCTAGCCCCAGTAGGCAGATGGAGGTGTGCCCAGTATGCCCATGCCTTGGCAAAGAAGGAACGTATAGCACACACACTGACAGTGTAGGCACTCATAGACTGGCACCCTTCTCCACCTGCACACACAGCAAACATGGATGGCACACACACACGACCACCTGTAAATTGTCATGTATAGGTGGTTTACTGTGTGCATCCTACATAGGTAGCCCTCAACTATTGTACACACAACCGCCATTGGCACAAGGTAAGTCAATACCTGAACAGTAAATTAAGCTATTAGCATGTGTCCATACTGTATGTACAAGTTCATAGATACATAGGTAGGTACATGCCCAACCACCGAGGCCACTCATAAGCATAGGCAAAACATGTCTGCTGTTACCACCCCATCGATCAACTAACTGTCCCTTTGTGGAGCAGAGCCACTTGTGGGATCCCTGGGGTGTAACTACTGTTCACCACCCACTCTGCAAGGATTCCCCAGAGTGTTAGTGAGGGGTTTTGTATAATGTAATTAGGGATGTAGTTCCAAATAATGAGGAGTATCCCTGACAGGAATCTTCACAGATGTGTACATGTTACACATAGTATACCTTAAACACAGCTTGCATATATAGGTAGTTTTCCACAGAATAATAAACATGTGGGACACACAACCACTGAAATGTGCGTTCATCACCCTTGCACTACCAGTGCCTGCTCTGAGAGGTAAGATATCACTGCCAGGATTAGAACACGCAACCATGTACACATTCATCACAATAACATACCACTAAGCTACCTGAGATGTACCAGTGGCAGTCATGTATACTGACTGGATAAAACACAAAAGGTAGGAATGTGTTGAAATAGGACAAACTGTCATGTACACAATGAAAGGTGTATGTTATGTAATATATATATACACACAAACATCATCATATATATAGAGAGAGGGAGAGAGAGCGAGGTATGTAGATATATGGGGATATACATATATATGTAGATATATAGATAGCTTAACAACATCTACATAACCATGGAGGTACATATTAATGAGGTACCTACAACATACCAACTGCTTTACATACCGACGCACGTAATCCCGAGGCTTAAGGTCCGAAAGAACACAGTACCGAAACACCAGATGAACAAGGTGTAATCTCACGATGTTAATGGACAGTTAGTCAGTGCTTCTAGTGTTGCGGTTTGGGTAGGTTACTGTGTGTATGTGTGTTTCTTAGGGCTGTAGTGTGTGTGTGTGTGTGTGTGTGTGTGTGTGTGTGTGTGTGTGTGTGTGTGTGTGTGTGTGTGTGTGTGTGTTCTGTGTGTGGTGTGTGTTCTTGGGGGACTGTAATGTGTGGTTGTGGGTTAGCTTTGTGCGTCTGTTTTCACGACCTAGGATGTAGAATATTAAAGTAGTGGGTGGTGTGTGGGACGCAGACACCTACACGGGGTGTGTAGGGGGGGCTTGGCCACCTGCTCATAAGTAGTGTAGGATGGTTTGTTTGGATGTGTTGGGTAGCAGTGTGTCTGTGTGTGCATGTGTGTGTTCCGTGTTTGTGTTACCTTTGCGAGTTACAGTCGATGTCAGTAATGTGGGGTATGGGAGTCTGTTCCCGGGACTGTGTGCATCGGAACACTGTGGTTTTGGGATTCCGTAGGTCTCCTGTATACAACGGTTGAAGTGTTCGCATATGTGTATAACATAGACCATTGCAATCACACATTCCGCCACTACCAACCTTTATGAACAAAGGATATGGAGAGTATATGCCTATACACCATTACAAATATGTGCTATGGACATAAGCCATTGATAGTGTTACCACCTGTTCCACTTTGCGAAAGACACTCCCTCTTGGGTAGTTGTGTCCTGACCAAATATATTAAACGTTGCAAATGTCCTGGGATTGTAGGACTTAATTATGTCCCATATGTACTGTGATAGTTGCATACAATAATTATTTCTGTATCTAAAGTACCTACATGGTACAGGAAACAGGATAAGCTACTAAACTGCTACAAGAATAAGCTTATAATTAGGCAAGAAAGGAAAGTTCTATCCCTTGTACTGACCGTGGGTTTGTGTCAGCCTGTAAAATCAAATGTGTGTCCCGAAAAGGACCCACTATGGACATATGAAAAGGTGGCAACCCTAGCCAAAGAGGGTCCGTCACCAACAC
This sequence comes from Protopterus annectens, assembly GCF_019279795.1. Taxonomy (NCBI): domain Eukaryota; kingdom Metazoa; phylum Chordata; order Ceratodontiformes; family Protopteridae; genus Protopterus; species Protopterus annectens. The sequence goes on along the minus strand of NC_056741.1, from coordinate 1,708,226,410 downwards.
AACTACGATGACTGCAAATACCTATAACAGAAATACATAGGTATCATGTAGCAACACGTTATTACATTCAGATGTATTACCAAAGGGATTCAAGGACTAACATCATCTGCATGCTATACAGGAACCACATAACAGTGCCTTAATGAATCAGCCTGCAAATACCATTGTATTAGTCCACAAAAGGATAGGTGTTCAAATAGGGAAGGAACCCTCACGCACATAGCGATTATGTATAAAAGCAATTCCTACACACCTGCATTTGCTAAGCACACCCACCAACATCACCCCCACACCCAAATATATTACAATACAAACTGTAATAACATCACAAATCGTTGACACACTGTATGACATCTGCAGAAGCCTTAACATACCTTGTCAGAGACACACTAACATGGCCCTATGTGAAATAGCGGCTGTTATACAATGGGACAGCTGCTGATGTAATAGGCTTTGTTTGCACTAATCCTGTTTCAGAGGGTTGTGCGTACACCGGGATGTGTTAGCAATTAGTGAGTGACAGCACAGTATACTACACTTGTACACCAAATCAAGGTGAGCACACTGTACACCACATAACAGTTCATGCATAGCCATATGGCCTTGAGCTGGCCAAACATCCTTGCCAGACTTAAACATCTGCAGAAGTATCAGGTACAAACAAACCCTGCATAAGTAGCACTGTTCCGAAATATAACAGCTGTATTCACATGTAGAACTAAATCATCTAGCTATTACACACAGTCCACGGGAGTCATTAAGCTAATATATCTCTGCGTGTCTCCATATAGCTGTTGAAATATATCACAATAACACATCTAGGCCGTCTCCCTCGAAAGTAAGGCAAACGGACAATGCCCAAAAGGAGTACTCACTTATACACCACTGTTACCATGGTATCGGCTAATAGAATAGTTGAACAGCTGATGTGCATCCAATTAACTACTTTGGAACAGCAATTGGTGGACAGGATACCACATGTTACCGATATGTAACTAGAAAAGGATGTATCACACATTCAAACCATCCGTATATACCAGCGGAACATTACAAATAGCATTGAAATACAAATCTAAAAGGATTGAATCAACTGTTAATGGTACCTCGGGTTACTAATAAGATATGTAGAACAGTCAGTATGTCTGTGTATGTAGTACTATTCTGTAGTATTTAAAGTGCACGCAATCCATATAGTGGAAACAGTTATCTTGTAGTGATGTATTGTTGAGCATAGTAATGCTTGTAGTATTTGTGTGTACTGCTGTAGGTTGCAAGGCAAACACCGCATACACCACAAGGGATGCTATATAAGGGCTTTGAACAGAAATCCTCCTCACCAGCTGACATCAGTGGCAGGGTTGGTCCAACAAGTATGTGCTATAACAGGGGATAGTATATGTTGATATATTGTAACTGTAGCCATATGTATGGGAGTAATACAGAGAATAACATGTGGAAGGTTGGGCCACTATGCAAGTATGTTTTGCATTGTGGGATATTGTGCCAATAACTGTGTAATGTACAGTATTGTAGGCAGATATGTATTACAAGCTACATAGCATTACTGTAATGGTAGGCAAACATTAGTTATGTCAACTGGCATTTACAATACACAATAACAGGATACATATGTCTTTTAGTGAGCCGACAGTTTATCAGCATGATAGCAAAGTAAAATGGAAGAGCTATTTAACTATCCATGCACATAAAACATGTAATATGTGCAAAGGTAGGTACTAGGCTGTCTTACCAAGGGTATCTGTAAGCCTAGCTAGCGTGTGTTGTCTTTCGCCACCCCCATAGGTTGGTTCCCTGTGCCTCTGAATGGCAGAGCCACTGCAGTGATCCCTGGGTACATGTCTGTCTCCCATTCACACGTCAAGGTTTCCCTTGAAGAGTGCTCATGAGGGGCCCTCCCTGATGTACATTGGAATCACGTTCCAAAGCATAGGGAGTGTCCTGGTCAGGAATCTATCCATTCAGCACGTCCTACTCATCATTGTGGTTAGGTGTATACCCCTAGAGCATGTGGCTCTCAGGAGCTTCTCTTTAGGTGGAGCATATCCAGCAATACAGGGTTGGACATGGGCCTTGTATGTCAAGCAGAGATTACCTATGAGTATGCGGTATGCAACTGAGTACAGCTAGAGTTTCATAGGTTAGGCTGCATAGGTCATCTGTTTGAGGTCAGTAATCCTCTTGTTGTGGTACTGGTGTGGTCTTCCAAGCTGTTGCAGTTGTCTTGTAAGGTGTATCCCAAATGGGGTGTTGTATCCTTTAATGGGTCTGATATGACATGTGTAGAGTCACAATGGCCTCTCTGATGTGGATGCAAACCCATTAGAGATTAGGGGGGTCATGTAGAAGGATATTCTAACCACCTTGTCATTATGGGTATCGAAGGAGAGATTGCTATCTACTGGTGTTTCCGGATCCCATATTACCTTTTTTGTATGTAGGGGACTAGCACCTATGTGGTAGTCCGTGGGTAATTAGTTATAGCCAAAGGGGATGACTAGGCACTTTTAGGCATTCAGCTTGATGCCATGATATTAACACCAGGTGTCTGTCTCAGTGCCACCCTTCCAGAGGGTGTCTGTAACAGCTGGGGAAACAATTATGTCCCATAGTTTGCAGTCGTCTGCAAACCTTTTCAACAAAAGCCCTCCTGTGCTTGTCTGTACGTCAGAGAAGTATATACTGAACATGAGGGGTGCTAGGACTGAGCCCTGGGGGATGGAAGTTATAACTGGTATACAGTTGGACCTAGGGTATGCAACTCCCACTGTGTGTGTTCTATCCGTGAGCCACTTTGCAAACCATCACATGACGTAGGGGTTAATGTTCAGGCGTATGGGTATGTTGATAATACCAGAAGGAGGAATGGTGTCGAAAGCCTATGAGAGATCTAGGTAGGCTGTGTGGACCTCCTTACCCTCATCTAATGCCTTGGTAACTGTCTCTAAGAAGTCCACCAGGTTTAGGAGGCATGGTCCGGCCTTAACAATGCCAAACAGGGTGTGGTCAAAGGTTGGGAGGTACCCAATGTCTCTGTGACAATGATCCATGATCTGCACCATAGCCTTGCAGACCAGGCTAGTCAGGCCTATAGGGAAATAGGTCCCGTGGTCTGTTGTGGCACCACCTTTGTGGAGTGGGATAACTGTTGCTGTGCACCATTCAGGGGGCACTATGCCCGATGTGAGGCTATTATTGAACATGGTGCGTAGGTGAGGAGACAGTACGATCCGAAGTTCATGTAAAACGCAGCCTGGGATGTTGTCTGGTCCCATGGATGCTGTGATATTGCCTTTAGCGTGTGCAGCTTTGAGAGGGATCTGCCGGGATGTTGCTAATAGCAATTGTTTCTGTAATGTTCGTGCCTTTGTGCTGTAACTCACAGCAGATCTGGTTATTGACATCAAGGCTTTGTTGTTGTTGTTGGTATTAGTTGCATTATAGTTTTCATAGCTAGCTTTGGTGGATCTTATAAGGGATCTCACCTTCTTACTGAGGCTGGCCAGGGATCTCCTCCATGCATGGTATTGTACTTTCGTTTGCAACAGTGTCTTCCTCCTGTAGTACAATATGTTTATGGCAGGGGACCACCAGATTGGTTTAGTTAATTATGAGTATAGCGTCCTGGTTCTGTTTGGGATAGCACAAGCCATGCACTCCTGTAAGTGCTTATAGAGTGCATTTGTGTAGGATTCAGCAGTTGTAACAGTACTGTCCATCTGCATGGGTGTCATGACGTCCACCACGTCTGCCTTAAGAAGCATGTAGTTGGCCTTGTAGACATATTATACTGTGGTTGTCTTAATGGGGGAAGGTGCGGGATGTGGATATCAATGGTGTTCAGCACATGGTCTGATCAGACCAACGAGGAGTTGGCTTCACGTGTGGAGCACCAGTCACTCTTGTTGGTAAAGACTAGGTCTAGGATATTGTTGCCCCTGGTGGGTGTGTGGATATGTTGAGTCAGGGCATTGGTGTCTATGAATTCCAGAAACCGTTGAGCTAATGTGTTTTACTCGAGTAGTTTTCCCAGTTAATGGTGGGGTAGATACAGTGAGGCTTATGTGATGAGTGTGGTGTTGTGCGACTGTGTACCTTCTCCACATGACAGTCAGGGTCAGGCTTGGTTGGAGAGACCTTTACCTCCTGTTTGGCTAGATGAGTGCATCTCTCACAGGTTGTAGTGTTGGGTGGTAGGCGGAGAGGCTTGTCTGTGTACATGAGGCAATGTGTACATTGCTTCAAGATGTCCAGATTCATCAGATAGACAGGTGAGAACACTGGCAGTTGACTCTTGGACATGCCTGAATATAGAACTGCATTCACCTAGATAAGTGAGGAAAGTGAGTACAAGAGCTACATTACTCTACGCAAGTGAGAAAAGTATGTACAAAACCTGTTCACCCTTAACTGTAGGTGATGTGGAAGATTGAGTGCTGTAGTAATTGTTAACTTACGTACTGTTTACAAGTCCTGAACAAGTGCTTAGCTTGAATAAGCAATCCAGATAGGGTCTTGGATAATATAAAAACATGGCCTACTCCCCCCCAACAGATACACAAGCATATATCCATGTACACCACAGGGCCCCTATACCCACATCTATGCCGGTACAAGCTGCAGTCAGTCTGCATGGGACCTGCCCACATCACAGGTTGTATCATACACATATGGCAATGCTCTCCATGTACACATCATGTAAAACATAGCTCCATGTCAGTTTGTGTACACACTGAATGGTGCACACCAACAGGTATCACAACCCACAAAGGGGAGACACCACTGATAATGGGACGTACTGCACTACTACCCTGCTGAGTCTTTTCTGGAAGGCCATGAACCTTGATCACTTAAGTGATGTCAGCAGTGCAGATGTAGATGACAGTATGGTTGATGTCACATTGTATATCATAACCTTGCCAGGTCATAGGACATCATCACCCATACTGTGTACCACCTACACTTGGTATACTAGATGTACATTCCTGTGCCACAGGAGTGTTTTGCAACAGGACTGCTAGCAGAAACAACACTACAGAAGGTGTCTGAATAATATGTGATCATCACACCAGTGGCAGCTACAGTATGTCAGGGTTAATGAATTCTATCCCCCCTCATTGTAGTTCATACCTCACAGACAAACAGAAGGCATCTGCCTATTGAAGTATGCAAATGACTATGAGCTAGGAGCAATAGCTGACTCGCATTGTCACCCCTATGTTAATAACCCTGTACCCATGAACTACCACCTAGGCAGTGGTCATCATAATGGACAATTGTGTGTGAGGGATGCAGCTGGGCAGTTGTCTTTCCTGTGATAGCTATGTCATCACACCTGTCAGGGAGTCATATGTGGCAACCCTAATAATAATAGGGTGCTATTCATGAATATAGAGATCATTGTCCAGCCATACAGACCACTCAAGTGACCCATATCAGATCACATATTTCCTTTAAGGGGTATTGGCCATGTGCAGATGGCCTACACCAGCCTTCCCATTCCCCATCTCCACTATATAGCATGATGCATACCCTGAATAAATCCATGTCCAACCCAGTGATGTCGGACATGCTACATGTACTCATCCTGATCTCGATCACATACTTCATGGACATCCACCTACCACATGCTGGACAGATCCTTGTCCCATACACTTGACATAATCCTGCCATACTATGCATTCCTGTTCATCAAAGCTGCATACCGCTCCCCTCTCAGACATGGTGTGATGACAGCATGGTAATGCATGGCATATGTATCATTAACCCTGTGGATCAGTAATGTGGCACTGCTCCACCTGGCCCCACAGACCCGCCTGTCAGCTAATGCCAGGTACCCTTTCATCCTAGATGCATACATGGCCCATGGCATATAGCCCACTAGTTGACTTTGACTGTACATGCCATAGTTGATATCCATCCCTGCAAATACCATCTGGCTAGCCAGTGTCCCATGTGTATCACATGTGCAACACACGTGATACATGGCAGGATGTTGAATCACTGTACAGTGCCGTGTAGATGTATATGGCAGAACACATGCATGTAAAACCTTATGTGAGCATGTCTGCAGGGTCACAGGTCATGTCTGTTAAGGCAGTGTACATCCTTATATGTGACATATACACTGCATCAAGGTCGACTGCATTAATGTGGACACATCCAGCCATGTGCTGATAGGTAGGAACACCAGTACAGGCAAATAGACATACCCGCATCAAGACAGCAACCACATGGAGTATGAGCAATGTACATCAGGTGACACACACACACACACATATATGGTGATAATATCCACTCAACATTGAATATCACATGTGTGTGACACAAACACGTCAGTGTCATGTAGGTTTGCAAATACAACAATTTAAACTGAATTAATGTGATACACATGTTCAGCTGTAGCTCTGTATGTCTCTGAGGTACTGTGACCTGTCTCCATCATTATGTCTTCCAGGTATGCCCCGTGCAAGGCTTCCCCCTTTTACACTCTTGGAGGATGAGGCCCTCATCCCATACCTACTCGATAATCATGACATCCTGTTCAGCCATGTGCCACAGGATGCACAGCAGCGGGATGCCCAGTGGATGGAACTTTGCAGGTGTGGGTGGCCACAACCGCACATACCAGCAGGTGCACAGACACTGTACAGACCTCATTAGATGGACGAAACAGCATGTGAATGCAATCGCCAGGGAACAAGGTGCAACAGGTGTTGGGCCACCAACCCAGCCCCCACTCACACATACCGAGGAGCTACTGGCCAACTTGGGGACACCTGCAGAACCACATCCACAAGCCTTAGCCGATATTGTGGAGGTGGGTGTCTCTCAACCACTGAGCCTGGAGTTGCCTGGTAAGTCAGTACTGCACCTATAACAACTATATTCCATATAGCTGCATATGTCACTGTATAATATGTAATGTAACATCATATGCAAGGCATGTATACACACATGCCGCATACTATAGTATGCTATGCTGTATATGCACACGTGCATACACCATAGTATAGTCTAATGTACTGGTGTATGTGTTATGCACATTGCTCCCTGTAGCCTTTATACAGGGGTGGCTTATGCTCATACTGCTGTGTTACTCCTATTTAGGTACCTCTGACATTCCGCTGCGACAGCAGCCCATTGCAGGTGTGAGTGTTATTATTTATTAGGAACCGTAATGCAGAAATCTATCTGCCATGTGGCCTTTCACAACATGTACATATAATGTATGATCCTCTCACAATATACAGGTCGGACCTGCAATGCATCACAATGACTATCCATGTAGCACACTTGCAAACTATGCGAATCATCTCACCAACATGAATCCTCACAAACTTTATTGCCAGATGTGTTGACAGCTGTGCATACAATGGTGGAGGTGCTGTTCACTTTAGGAATGTACACCAGATCTGATCTACACATGTGGTGAATACAAACAGTACTACACAGTGGGCTGGAGTATGGCTAGCACACAAGTTTCACCGGTGTGGATCATAGCCCTGCTATGAATGTCACACAATGTGATGTGCTATCTTGACATGTCCATGACATCTATTGGCCTGGCTGCTACACTGCCTACCTAACTTGAAAACATATCCCACATACCACCCTTTATCTGCATAACCCTGTTGTCAGTGGAGCATATATGTCATATGGGACAGCACAGACATGTGAAATAGATGCCCATCACTATAGTTTGGACAACACATGTATACACATGGCCATGAAGGATGGCCAGAGACATGGAGCAACACACACAGTAGAAGTGTTGTGCTTGCGTGTACACCCTATTGTACAATGGCTACAAATGGTTCGGCCATGGCCTTTGTATAATGGTCATAATGTAGATGTGGAACACTAGACATCCTACAGGCCTGTGCACAACTTGTGTAGGTGTAACATCAATCCACCACATAGGATGTGTTGAACATCTTGAGGGTGTTGCAACATGACAGCAGTCACCTGTACAGTATCCACAGGCCACAGATACAATACATTCCTGTTGCTGGTGATGGACATAAATGCCATACTAGCTCCCCGTGTGTGTGTGTGTGTGTGTGTGTGTGTGTGTGTGTGTGTGTGTGTGTGTGTGTGTGTGTGTGTGTGTGTGTGTGTGTGTGTGTGTGTGTGTGGTACACAGATGTCATGTGGGACATGTGTACCGATGTGTTCGCCATGTCTGCTCATAGTTGCCAGGCTGCAGCAATATGGTTGCAGATGTGCAGGGGTGTCATCCGTATACCCATCAGTGACCTGTGTCACAACTTCCACATCATGGTTTAGTGTATATACACCTCAGTGACGTGGGTCACATTCCACAGTATATATGTATTGTATCTGAACACAGTCATGGCTATGAACCCTGTCTGTAACTCACACTGTATAGCACTAGAGACTCCTCATGATTCCCTGCAATGGCCATGCACATCAGCTAAATTTGCAGTATATCTGTAGGGTGGACAGACAACACTGAATTGGTACACCATTGCCCCACTGTATATTCAATAGGACACCATTGTGTTAAACATGTATGCATGGCATTGCACACATCAGCCGATCACATGTCATACTACATGTGATTAGCAAGATCATATGCCACACATCAGGCAGGTGTACTGTTAACCTGTGCTGGTCCACATGTTGTAACACAGGGATGTATGCTAACCACTACTATGATTGTGTAATTTGCATGCCATCTGCTATCACACATGCATGCTGTTGTGTTCAACCTAGGGATGTATGATAACTACCACTATTATTGTCTGTGCTGCATGCCGTCTGCCATATCACATGCATGTTGCATGCCTTTTGTCATATCACATGCGTGTGTGTGTGTGTCTATTAGATTGTAATGGTCAGTTCTGGTCTGCCCTCACAAGTGATGTAGGTGCATTGCACTCATGCGGTACAACAGATGTTAGTGTCCCCACAGACTCTAGCAGTGATGATGAACGTATGATTGGGTCACAGGCAGAGTTGTCAGGGGCTGAAAATTTGCCATTGATTGCCATTCCATCTATATCCACCTCATCCCTGCACACAGATCCCATACCTGCACATACCCCATCACCAGTGACCATAGAGAAAGGACAGTTAGCACGTGGTAGCTTTTAACAGGAAAGTGTGGGGGCTATGGAAGGTGTGCCTCCACACCATGGTGTCAGCCAAACTACTGGTGGTGCTCCACACAGGCACGTGGCCAGTGCTGCTCGTAGGAGGACCTCTGGCCAACATGCTACTGTATGACAGAGCACAGCAGCTGGTGTCACCAGATGCATGTTTCAGTCTGTAATGGAGGCACAGGCACGTGCTGAATGGTGCAGCAGAGAAGATCAGAGGCTACAGAGGGCTGCTGTCTGTTCTTTAAACAACAGCATCCAGGCAGTGGTAAATGCTTGACACAGATTGCTGATGCTTTGGCTAGACGGTTGGGTAACATGGTTGGAGTCCTTGACCATGGCATGACAATCCGCGAGCGTGAGCTATCTGTGTTGGAACATCTGGTAGGAGTGAGGCATCGGGCATGTGGACATAGGCCTGCTACATCACCTGTATCAGGTCTACGTGTATGAGCTGCCTCACATGCCAGCTCCCATAGTGGCGGTAGCAGCAGCAATGCATCTGGTGCTGTGCTGTCCACACCACGACACAGCAGGCCATGTGCAAGTGGCCCAGGATGGTCCCAACAGGGACACAGTTCCAGTGGACTAGTGACATCAGATAGTACCCAATCTGCACCTCTGTCTGGTAGTGCCCGTGCAACCCCTGGCAGGCACAGGTCACATGTCCATGGCCGGACACCGTGAACTGTAAAACCTCACCTGTACAGTCTGCAGATGTCAATAATACCCCTGTGTAGACCAGACACATGGGAGAACTGTGTGCAGACATATACACACACACACACTGGACACATATGTAGGGCACCACAACACATACATGCATAACATCCACACACGCCCAGTTAGATCAAAGGCCCAAACCCACACACATGATGTCATCCAATGGTGTAGTTTACGAATGTTGAGGACTGTTGACAGTCAGCAGATATATCATGTAGTACAGGTGTACAATACTGTTAACAATATGTGTCTTGTTTAACAACAGTGCAGCCTAGGCCTCTGGCAAACATTAACACCCTGTGCATATGATGATGCCTGTGCTGCATCCCTGACATCCACACCATCGGTGAAGGGACATGCTCATATGGTCTGATGCACAGGGTGAACAGACTAGGATGATATGTGTAATTTACAAATGTTGAGGACTGTTGACAGTCAGCAGGTATACCATGTAGTACAGGTGTGCAATACTGTTAACAGTATGTGTCTTGTGTAACAACAGTAAATGCATGTTGGTCATGATGTTCTGCTGTCCTTCTTTAGGTCTAATTGCACATGCCGGTGGATGTCAGTGTTTGCAGATGTGTCCCATATGTCAATGTGTACTACTCACAGGTATGTATGAATATACCAGCATGCACCACGTAGCTGCCACATACCAGTGAGAATGTCCCACATTACAAACACGTCTACCATTCCAAGAGCATGATAGCTGTGTGTTAAGCTACTGTGGCCACAAATGCAACATCCATAAAGGGTGACATCACAGGTACAGTTACATGGAGTGGTGAGGTAAGAGAGTGGTCTAGCCGAATACAAGGGTAGAGGCCAGTGGGAAGTGTGATGCCTCAATGGCAATCAGTAATACACATTCCCATGACAGGATGCCAACACACAACTGCACCCACACACTCAGGTATAGACACACATATATTCAGTGACACTGTAACACACACACACACACACACACACACACACACACACACACACACACACACACACACACACACACACACTTATGGCTTCACCAACACAGTAACACGCACTCGCACACAGTTGCTACTAGTGGGATAAGGACCCCTGTCTATGTGCAAATCATCATTATAGTACTGTGCACCTACATGAAGTGCCACAGAGAATACACATGTACAGGTAGTCAGTACGGCCTAAGATCAGGGATATCAACACAGATAATTGAATGCATCGCCTGGATGGTGGGAGGGGTCCTATCAGTTCAGTATGGTAACAGACATCCTCACCACAGGGACCAGTCAGCCCTACATACACACACTGTGGCATTCAGTAATTAATACACCTATGTCATGCACATACAGATACCTCACATGTGTGAGATACACACCCCTACCTATGTCCTGCTTTATACATTGCAGTCTGTACAACTGTGCACATTAGTGTACAGGAGAGTGAGTAACAATTGAGATGTATTCCCCACAATACGTGACAAATATGGACACACACGCATCCACACATGCCAGTACTGTGAATCTCAGACCTGCCTAGCTCATGTTATGTATGTCAGACTTACAGCAGGATTGCACGTGTTACAAACTGTACTGACGCTTCCTGTGCCAACAGTGCTGATATATGCACTAGGAACGTCATATTTATTAACAGGTGTCAAGTGATTTATCTTTGCTGTCACCCTGACCGCTGTCTAAGTTGTGTGTTATGTCCTTCAACTAACGAAACCTTTGCTTACCGATTACACAGGGTATTGTAGGACCGCTTGTGACACACCTGTGAGCTGTCCACAGCAAACATTCGTCTGCAAAGATGCCCCACCACTTAGCTATTTCAACATATCTGTCCATACCTGTGGTACATCTTTCTGTACATTCAGCATATCACCATATACAGTTAGCAATGTTGAGGCAGCATTGCAGCTGCATGATGTACTAGGCTACACGCCACCTGCATACATCAGCAACTGCACACGCATGTTATCTGAATGCACAACACTACGTGTACAGGTGTGTAGGTCCTACAATCCTGACATTTGGTCATGTTTGTAGGCATTGCAATTGGTGGATATGTGTAATAACATACATGACACATGGACTGTTGTATGATATGATAGGTGACCAATACAGAGGGGATGTTACCCCTGTCAACATTGATATCACACCTTATGTACTGTTAGCATTCAGCAGCCATGGACCTACATTCCATGTGCATGTGTGTAATGGCTGTAGCCACCTGTTTGCACAAAGGACTACAACAGCTATGCTATTTACAGGTATGTTGTGTGTGTGGCATATACATACCCAGGGCAGGTACATGTATGTCATATCCATACATGAGGGTGTGTACTGGTGTACAGCAACAGACATATGCTAATGGTGGACAGTACTGAGGGCCCTTGGTATGTGTACAGCTGACCTGGTCACAGACAGTGGTATCATTGCATTGCATAACACATGATGCAACTGTGTCAGTATATGTGTACTGTCTACAGTTGATGTAGAGCTTAGTACAGTACACAGGTCGAGGTTCACATGGTGGTGTACTCGTCTGTCATACATGTATGGTTGCGTGATGGTGGTCTGAGGGCATGTTGGTGTCTGCAGGTTACATCCTAGAATGCAGCATGGGACACTGTGTCCTGCACATGGCTCATCTGTGATGCCTTTCAGTACATGTGAGTGGCCCGTATATATGTGGATACACAACCTGGAGCGGTCCGTACCTGTGTTATGGCCCACATGTCTGGTTCTGAGGTATATGGTGGTAGTGCTAGGTTCTGAGGTATATGGTGGTAGTGCTATTGTGCATTACAGAGACATCAGCCAGGTGTTCCTCACTGCACAGATGTCAGTACTCCTCATTGTTGTATCTACAGCGGCCTGCTGTGAATATGGACGCTACACATCTAGCACTGGTTATCATAAAAAAAATGCAGTTGTCCTGTAGGTGTATGGGAGTTAACCTGTGTTTAGGACATTTGCCTTGAAATGGCACTGTGTGGGCGGATGCGACTTGGGTAATATCCACACTTCCTTGTATCATGGATGCATGTGATATGTGACAAAAGCCTGCCTACTGTCAGCCATGTCATCCCAGAATGACAGCTGATTTGTAAAAGACCAGTGTCAAATATATGTAGAGCAGCATTCCTGCTAACAATGACAACTACCAAAACCAGAGCCCATTACAATGTGTTCTTTACGTCTACCTGTAATAGCATGGCCACTGTGGCCCTCCGTGTTTAGCATCAGAGTGCATCCTAGTCAGCCCTGTGCTACTAGGAGTATGAGCATGTCCAGTATATCCTTGTGTAGATGGACACATAGTAGTGCATTCCAACCAACCTTGCACTACTAAGTGTGTGAGCATGCCCCCTGTGCTACTAAGTGTATGAGCATGCCCAGTACATCCTTGTGCAGATGGACACATAGTGCATTCCGAGCAGCCCTGTGCTACTAAGTGTATGAGCATTCCCAGTATATCCTTGTGTAGATGGACACATAGTGCATTCCGAACCGCCCTGTGCTACTAAGTGTGTGAGCATGCCCAGTGACACCTTGTGTTGGTTATGTGCCTCTGTGTATGGGCATGGCCATTGTAACCCTGTATAGTGGTAGTAGTTGTCCATTCCACAGATGGGCATACTCCAGGTCAGGATGGATTCATACTTTAAACACACAGGTTCACAGGTATGTACATCTTAACTGCCAGCATCCCTGTTGATGTCCACATTCCCAGATGGTCATAATGACAGCCTTGACATGTGTAGTCTGTGTGGCACGATTCGTATATATGTAGTATTGTAATAGTAATCTGTAAATAGGCAGGTGTTCCATACCTGACACTGGCGTGTGTGTGTATGTCTGTCCCTGTTTACCGGTGGACTCTAAATTGCTTTTAGACTGGCAACACTCCATACATTTCTTATACCCACTGTTAGCAAGGCCGATGATATCACCCATCTACAAATACACCTCTGGGAGGGCTGTGTCCCAGTAATCTCAGTAGCGCATTCCGTAACTGCGCAATGCTGTAGTGTAATAAAGTAGTCAGGTCGGTGTTCTAGTCCCACACTTGCCGTGTGTGTGTGTGTGTGTGTGTGTGTGTGTGTGTGTGTGTGTGTGTGTGTGTGTGTGTGTGTGTGTGTGTGTGTCTGTGTGTGTGTGTATGTGTGTATGTGTGTCTCCCCATTTGCCTGAGGACTGAGTAATACCTTTATACTGCTCACACTCCATACATTTCTTATACCCATCGTTAGCAAGGCCGATGATGTCACTCGTCCACAAATACACCTCTGGGAGTGCTGTGTCCCAGTAATCTCAGTAGCGCATTCTGTAACTGCGTAATGCTGTAGTGAAATAAAGTAGTTAGTTCGGTGTTCTAGTCCCACACTTGCCGTGTGCGTGTGTGTGTGTGTGTGTGTGTGTGTGTGTGTGTCTTCCCGTTTGCCTGAGGATGGAGTAATATCTTTATACTGCTCACACTCCATACATTTCTTATACCCACTGTTACCAAGGTCGATGATGTCACCCATCCACAAATACACCTCTGGGAGTGCTGTGTCCCAGTAATCTTGGTAGTGCATTCTATAACTGCGTAATGCTGTAGTGTAATAAAGTAGTTAGGTCAGTGTTCTAGTCCCACACTTGCCGTGTGTGTGTGTGTGTGTGTGTGTGTGTGTCTACCCGTTTGCCTGAGGACTGAGTAATACCTTTATACTGCTCACACTCCATACATTTCTTATACCCACCGTTAGCAAGGCCGATGATGTCACCCATCTACAAATACACCTCTAGGAGTGCTGTGTCCCAGTAATTTTGGTAGTGCGTTCGTTAACTGTGTAATGCTATAGTGTAGTAAAGTAGTTAGGTCAGTGTTCTAATCCCAGACATGCCAAGTGTGTGTGTGTGTGTGTCTCTCTGCATGAGACATGTACAGTGCTTTGTAGTATTTGCTGTAGCGAGTGCCCTAAATGCATGTTGCTGCAGTGTGATATGGTAGAGGTTTGTATACAGGACATGGCATGTGTGTGTTTGTCTGTCAGAGCCTGTGTAGAGGTGGCCGTGATTCTCTTACCATTGGACATGTTTGGGAGCAGGCTTTGTAGTTTTCCTATATAGTATCCATCTTATGACACATTGGCCACCTCACGAGGAGTACAGCTGTCAGTGAGCCATGGCACTGTGCTGGCAAGCCATACCCATACATCTGACAAAAGGGCTGGTGAACTAAGTATGCAGCCCTACTAGTACCCGGTATATGTCCCGCACCATTGTGCCATGCACATACAACCTTGCCGAGGATATCCCACTATGTTGCTAGTAACATGCACATTGAGGACAGATAGTAGGCATGGTGTGACCGCAGTGGCCTGCAGAGGACATGGCACCCTGTACAGCAGTACAGTTGGCACATATATGCAGACATTGTGCCTTCACTATGTTCCACACTGAATGGCTGCAATATATGTCGTGCCATCATATGTGATCCACTAAGGCCAGACAATGCTGTACACATGTGCCCTTTATGGACCCATGCCACTGACACCACGGAATACCTGTTCATTCTATACATGCAGGTGCAGGGTCGACCTGCTCACTGTAAGCAGGTTTCGCCACACCAGGCCAGTATTGGCATATCCGGGTATAACAGGCTGTGTACACTACATGTGTCTTCAAAACCAGGTACACCTGTACATGTCACTGTACAGAATTGTGGGACCTGCATATCCCAGGCAATGTCCATGTGAACGATTATGAAACACAGACATGGCATGCATTGCAAAGCTATGGCCCTACACATTGGTAACCAGGATGTTAGGCCAGATATTGCAGTACCCATCTGTGTGGGACATTGCAGACACTACACCCCTGCACTGCACACAACTGTCAGGTGATGCTATGGCAAGGATTACCCCTCACCCAGCCTTGTACAGCCATCTTGCACAGCCAAACACTACACATCCATGGAGAAATGCATACCTGCATGACAGTACTGGCACCCTGTGTCTGCATGTGGTTTGTGATGCTCCTAACCACAGTCACTCCCAGTATAAACCTCATTGGCATACCAACAGTTGTCAAGCACTTTTACATGGCCTAGCCCATTGAACCTCCAGATATCCCCTGTGGTGCATGTGGTCCTGTGCATTACTGCGGTGTGGCAAACTAAGTAGTTACATTGGGTATTTGCTGCCCTGGCAAAGGTGTCAATGTGTGTCCATTAGAGTGTGGTTGTTGTGACAATGGCATCTGTTCATGTGGACTGACGTGTGCCAAACCTAATGTATGTCTACTATATCTGTTGCAGATGACACTCACTCACCTACACACATGTTCTTACAGCACTGCAACATGCCGCCTCTGTGGCACATGTAGTAACATCATGCACATGTAATAGTAATGAGTAGTCAGGGGTTTGACCCTGTACTATTCAGCATGCGGCAGATTATGGTGAAGTCTCCAAGCCTTTCCCTGGTGTACATTGCCTGTCCCGCACACACACACACTCTGGTGGATGTGAAAGTGTACACCTGCACAGCAGCAGCATGTGTATTGTAACAGATGGAAATGGTCAGGTGATGACCTATGCACCTACTGCAGTCCTCCTTTAGCTGATTGCATGTGGTACAGCTGTGAAGGTGTTCCCATAGCCATCCGCATGATAAACACAGTACACTATCTAGGGAAAGATGTTATTATCTGGCCATGACAGTCACTGTGAGTGGTACCTGGATGTGGTGTTCTGACACGGCATCGCAGATGATATCTGGATGTACCTCAATCATTTTCAACAGTGGGAAATAGCCTCATGACACGAGGGTGATATGCCACACAACTACAGCATGTAAATGTAGCTATGTTGCATTGAGACTACTGCCTGTTTAACATGTGTGTGGTAATGGCTATTCTGCATGTTAAAATACAGACATGACAGTACTCTGTTCATGAGGGAACCCCATCTGTAGGGCCATCTGTGAACAGGTCAGTGTGTACAACCATTTGTTTCCTGTGTTACACACTGAACACACTTCTGTGCACAGCAGAAGCATGGTATTGGGATTGCAGACAGTACATGATGATAGGGATATGTTACTGCCATCGCATCCCTGACTAGACATGTGTCACATGAGACAGTGGTATGACTGACACTGTGTGGGATTCCCAGTGACAAGCCAATAATGGGCAACTGTTCATAGCTGCGGTCACACGTCTACTACACATTGTACAGTTACCATGTGGTATATATGCACATGTTGTGCTCCCTATGCAAATGTAAACAATCTGTTTGTTTGCTGCTGACATCTATGCATACTGTTGTAGGTAATGCTGTATGCTGTTGTCTATCACTAAGCCATATGTGGGTTTAAAACACAACACCATAGGCCGAATGGGTTGGTAGATTCCGGCAGATCCTCCTGTCCCACTTCAGCTGACCATGGCACGGGGCACTAGTACATCTGGGGCCCAGCCATTAACATCAACCTCTGTTGGCTATGCACCACCTTCTGGTGGCTCCACCACTGAGGATGGAGCATGTCCCCCTTGGGAGCGGGACCAGACATGTACATATCTACTGTCGTGCGGTCCCAGACATGTTTCGTAGATGGCTCCCTAAGGGGTTATAAAGCCAAAAACGCCAGTTCAAGGGCAGAGTGCCACATTTACAGCATGATGCTGCCTGTCCTGGACAGCCATCAGCACTGCCTCCTTTGCAGCTACGTAGGTGCATTTGCAGTTGCCCATGGCTGGAGACCTCAGTCCCACTGTTCCCATGGGGTTTTGAATGCCGAAGACCCATCCCATCCAGGGTGTATCCCCCCCACATGTGTCATATACCAACCCTGTATGCTGTCATTTCTGTGCTCCTACCTATCCTCCACAGCCATATCTACACTCCTTCCCCAACATCTGACCCTCCCCTACGGACACATAAGGCCATTCGGCTCCTAGGACACCATCTGCCCTATACATAGCTGTCCATTACACACACTGGACACATGAAACTCTTGTAATATGCATCATAACATACTACTGTTATCCTCACCACTGTCCCTCAGGTACATGGTCCTGGTATGCACATCACTCCTACATGTTTCAAGTAAACGTGAGGAGGACGACCCCACTGTACACAAAACACTACCAGTCCCTCTATGGTTACCCCATTTACCTTTATCATGATGATGATGTTGCACATTGCAGGAGTACTGTTCACACAAAATGATTGGACAGATACTGCTGAGTTAATGTACATTACATGCACAGAGTGATGTATACGGCCAATATACAACTATTGTCTGTCTGAGGGAGTTTTGTGATCACATAGAGCAACACCACTACATAATACAGGCATCGCTGGTGTTTCCCATTTCATTCGTCTGCAATGCTTTGTTGCCACATGGCATGTCCCTGATACATCTCTATATATGTATGTACCTATATGCTGGACATAAACACTCACATGTACTTCTGCATGATGGGATACATTCCTATACTGTTGAATGACCGTGCTGTATGATATCCTCTGGTTACAGCCTCTTATGCTCAATTAGCCTCTACATTGCTTAAACAATGCAATACTCGCATGCTGGTAGCCAAACACGCTTACACCCGCTCGTTCCCGCACTTGCTAATGCATCGGCATTGGTGCTTGCATCTGTCACTCACACCCCTGGGTGTGAGCGAGGACCACAATATTACCTTGTGATGCCTATTACATCGTACTACATGACTCCAGTATCGGGATTGGCCACCCATTAGGCGACGGCATCGCGTTCGGCTGTACGGAATCTGCAGCCTGTCCAGTGACACAATCATATTTGTGTGTACCTCATACAATGTGCTCCCACCTTGTGATGCCTATTACATTGGAATACATGAATACAATATCGGAAACGGCTGCCTATTATACGACGGCATGGCGTTCATCTGTACTTAATCAGCGGCATGTCTGGAGATTCATTCATATTCATGTGTTCCTCTTAGACATACTTTGTGATGCCTATCACATCGGACTACATGACTACAGTCATAGCCAACCTTAGGCATAGGCCAACTAAGTGGTCGCCTAGGGCACTGCTTTAGTGGGTGCATTTTACCAGTATTTATTTGGTGTAGGTAGACCAGGATGGGGGCACTGGGTGGTGTGGTGGGGGTGCCGTTGTGCCCTCTGCCTAGGGCACCAGTTGACCTAAGGCCACTTCTGACTACAGTATTGGGAATGGCTGCCCATTAGGCGACCGCATGGTGTTCAAATATACGGAATCAGCGGCCTGTCCGGTGAATCATTCATAATTGTGTGTTCCTCTTACAATCTACTCCCACCTTGTAATGCCTATCACATCGGACTACATGACTACAGTATCGGGAATGGCTGCCCATTAGGCAATGGCATGGCGTTCAACTGTACGGAATCAGCAGCCTGTCCGGTGAATCATTCATTATTGTGTGTTCCTCTTACAATCTGCTCCCACCTTGTAATGCCTATCACATCGGACTACATGACTACAGTATCGGGAATGGCTGCCCATTAAGCAACGGCATGGCGTTCAACTGTACGGAATCAGTGGCCTGTCCAGTGAATTAATCATATTTGTGTGTTACGCATACACTCTGCTCCTGTCTGGCTGATACATGGGAACTGAGACCCTGCATTACAAATGAGTATTTGGGTTGTGGTAGCCACATCCATCGGACGGGTCATGCTACGGCATACCTATTATAGGTTTGCCACCTTCTCAACTGGCCAAGGTAGGACTTTAGGGTTACCACCTGTCCCACTTTGCGAGGGATAATGCGAAAATAATCAAGATATAGCACATGTGCAGATTACAGGACATTATTATATTCTACATTTCATTAATAATTGCATACAACAGTTATTTTATATATGACACTTCTATATGTTATGTGAAGTAGCATAAGCAATTCAAATGCAACTAGATTAAGCTTTTATTTATGCAAATAAGTGTAATCCTGTACTATGCATGGCTGTAGGTATGTTTAGTCCTGGAATGTCTGACATTTCTACAGAATATGTCCCACTCTGGCCATTTGAAAAGGTGGCAACCCTATAGGACCTGTATGTACAGACGTCAGACTGTGCAGGGCAACACACCCACAGCCAGTAGAAAGAGATGCACTTCACTGTGGCGGTCCTAATACGTGTCTGCCAGCCAACATATGCACGCCTAGCCCCATAATCGCATACCCATAGTTCCCCCACCTGCCACTACTCTACAGCACTCATCTTTACTGTGGGCGCAGGTGGATGCAGGTGGGATATGAACACACCCCTACACACTGCCCACTCTCCTCGTGTCGGGACACATGTCATACGTTGTGTCAACCCATGTGTTATCAGGCTTGCACAACCTACTGTTCCATGTACAGCTACATCCTGGTCGTAATGGTGTTCCCCCATTGGTTGAAGGTACCAATTTTTGGTGTCCCGCAAGGGACGTCGCTGTCCACGTTTAAAGTGTAGACCTTGTAGATCTCTCCCACTGATAGTTTCCTGCCGGTGGTCTGGGAACCAGTGTTGTATTTACCTTTATTGCGTGTCTGTATGTCTCACAGGCCTAGCTGGGGTCGGTGATAAGTAGACGTTTGTTGAGTGGACCTCCCACCAACATATGCCTGGTCTAAACATGTTACCCAAAACTGCTGTAACATAACCTAGGTATATGTTGTTGTTGTTGTTATATCTTTCGGCTTTTCCCGGTTAGGGGTCATCACAGCGGAACTCCGGTCCGCTAATGATTGGCAGTAGATTTTTACATACCATGTTGCCAGCCCTGATGTACAACCTTCAACGAAGGTATGCCCATTCACGCTCGTCTCCACACAGAAGACGCTTTAGCTGAGAATCAAACGGAACAACATCTTACTGTGAGGCGACAACGCTACCGCAGCACCATCATCACAGTAACATAACATGTGTATATTTGCTGTAACATATATATATATATATATATATATATATATATATATATATATATTTACATTACTATATACAGACATATCTGTATATGTATTCATACATGTATATTCATATCTTGCTGTTTTTTATATATATATATATATATATATATATATATATATATATGTAAAATGTGTGTATGTATATTATATATATATATATATATATATATATATATATATATATATATATATATATATATACATATCTATATATATCTATATCTATATCTATCTATCTATCTATATATATATATATTTATATATATATATGATTATATATGTATATGTATGATTATATATATCTGATTATATACGTATATATATGATTATATATATCTGATTATATACATGTACATCAGTGTGTCAATACATTCCCTGCTCATACGCACTTACACATGCGTAATGGTGTTTATAAGCCTCGCCAGCATACTAGTGCCTTATTCATTATAATGCTGACACACTACAGTTATCTTGCAATCGGTATGTAGCACGTTATACAGCGGACAGATGTCGCTATATGTTCATGTAGGGATTACCGATGGTAATTGGAATGTGATAGTGTGATTCAACCCATCCCTCTTCTGCACAGCCTATTATTCCATGTACTGTTGATGTTTGTATGGGCACATTCCTATTATTTATGTCAATAAATTAAATGCATGTGTTACAGAATTTGTACTTCAATATATATTGTTGTCTGCATGTGAGTATGCATATATACCTATTACGATCTAGCTGACCTTCACGGGGCGGTCCATAACAACTGGCCCATCCAACCCTGGCACGCCTGGATCCATAACTGCATACCCATAGTTCCCCCACCTGCCACTACTCTACAGCACTCATCCTTACTGTGGGCGCAAATGGATGCAGGTGGGATATGAACACACCCCTACACACTGCCCACTCTCCTCGTGTCGGGACACATGTCATACGTTGTGTCAATCCATGTGTTATCAGGCTTGCACAACCTGCTGTTCCATGTACAGCTACATCCTGGTCATAATTGTGTTGCCCTATTGACTGGAATGACCAAATTTTTGGTGTCCCGCAAGGGACGTCGCTGTCCATGTTTAAAGTGTAGACCTTGTAGATCACTCCCACTGGTAGTTTCCTGCTGGTGGTCTGGGAACCAGTGTTGTATTTACCTTTATTACATGTCTGTATGTCTCACCGGCCTAGCTGGGTGGGGGTGGTAAGTAGACGTTTGTTGACCCGTAACTGCTTCAACATAACCTAGGTATATACATGTGTATCTCACTGTAACATATATATATATGTATTTACATTAATATATACAGACATATCTGCATATGTATTGATACATGTATATTCATATCTTGCTGTTTTATATATATATATATATATATATATATATATATATATGTATATATATATATATATATATATATATATGCATATATATATCTATATCTATATATATATATATATATATATATATATATATATATATATAGTTTATTTATTTTATTTTTATTTTATTTTATTTTATTTTACATTTGTTGACCGGGCTAGTCTAGCTGGATACATGTCCATTTTCAGTAAAGGCCCGGGGAGAAAAGCTCCAAGAACAGAGGTACATAAACAAAAACAAGAACAAAAGCTGAATCAAGTAATTATTCTTACATTTAAAGGCAAAATAAAGCAAGCAAGTAGTTATACATATAGTTTAAAAGAGTTACAGACTTGTGAAGATGGTCTAACAGGGCTACATTGTGGACCCTTAAGGTTTTGTGTTGGGTGGAGGCTTAGGTAGGCCTCGGTGAGCCAGGGACGTTAGCTATTAGTCTGGATTAGAGCAGGGGCATAGCCATTGGGACTTTAGGAGAACTCTGAGGTATCTTTTAAATTGGTGAAGAGAGGTCATAAGTCTTAGGTTGTTTGGGAGGGCATTCCAGGATTTACCAATGGAATTGGCATAGAGAGCTTCACCACCCGAGTTGTTAGATTTAATGGTCCGCACTTGTAGACTTTTGGATGACCTGAGGGACGTAAGGTTGGAGTAGGGGGTAAGTATTTTGTTCAGTGAGGGGGTTTTGTCTGGATGGTTGATTATTTTAAATGCCTCAGTGAGTTGGTTGAGTTTGAGAATGTTGGGCAGTTCTAACCATTCCAGTGTCCTTAGATTTAGGCAGTGATGGGTGCGATAGGGCATTCCAGTTATGAATCTGGCTATATGGTTATAGGTTGTAGATAGTTTATTGAGCTCTCTCTTGTTAAGGAAGGAGAATATCGGGGAGGCATAAAGGAGTGTGGAGAGGAGGTGGGTCCGGGCGATAGTTTGGTGTGCGGGGTTAAGAAATTCTTTATTCTATACATGGACCCAAGTTTCTTGTTTACCGACTTAATGGTCAGGTTTACATGCATATCAAATTTAAGCTTGTGGTCTATGGTCACCCCTAGTAGTTTGGTGTGGGAGACCGGATTGATTATGGTCCCATTGTTGGAGGACACATGGAAGGTTGGGTTGTAGGTATTAGGAGGTTCTATTCCTTGGGAGGTAACTGGAGTGGGGAAAAATAGAAGTAATTTGGTTTTGGTTGGGTTAAGTAGGAGTTTTAGTTCCGAGAACCATTTTTCGACTATGGAAAAGCAGTTTTGGGTTGTGACTTGGAGTTTGGCGAGAGAGACATCAGAGCAGATCAGGGTGGAGTCATCTGCATATTGAATACAGGTGGCTTTGGGAATGATAGAGTGTAGACCATTTATAAAGACGGAAAAAAGAAGGGGACCGAGAATAGATCCTTGGGGAACACCGATATTAGTGGGGAGTAGGTCTGATAGCCTGTTTTGCCACTGAACCGCCTGTTTTCTACAAGAGAGGTAGGCATTAAACCAACTTATGGTTGGTTTGCTAAGATGAAAGGTTTCCAGTGTGTGGTGCAACTGTTGGTGATTGACCATGTCGAAGGCTTTCGATAGGTCTAGAAAGAGCGCAGAGGATATTAATTTATTATTGCGGTTGTGGTTGACTGGGTCAACAAAGGAGAGGAGAGCAGTGGTTGTGCTATGATGGGGGCGAAAGCCGTGTTGGGTGTTGGACAGGAGGTTGTTTCATGTGAGGTGGGTAATGAGTTGCTTGTGAACGCAGCGTTCCATAATTTTGGCTAGAGGAGACAGTATAGCTATGGGTCTATAGTTAGATGTGTCAGTGGAGGACCCTCCTTTATGGAGAGGGATGATATAAGAGATTTTCCAGATTGAGGGAATAGAAGCTTTGGAAATGGTCCGGTTGATCAAGATTGAAACAGGGTAGGCTATGGCATCAGATGCTATTTGTAAGTATTTGGCTGGGAGTAAGCCAGCCGCTAGGGTGGTTGGTTTAAGTTTTTTCAAGAGGGTACGAATATAGGAGGTAGAGGTAGGTTGTAGGTTGAAGGAGGGTTGAGTTGGGTCTTTGGTTAAGGTTGCAGCCGAGGGAGAAGTAGTAAGCTGACTGGCGAGGGACTGGATGGTCTCAGTAAAAAAAGAATTAAAAGTGTTGGCTATTTCGCCTGGATCTTTATCCATGAGTTTTTCAGGGGTGGGGGTGGTAGATTTACCTGGATGAAGGAGGTGATTGAAACCAGCCCAGAATTTTTTAGGATTATACTGGTGTTTCTCTTGGAGGTGACAGAAATATTGTTTTTTATCAGACATAATGGCTGCTTTGGTTAAATTTCTAAGCTGCAGAAACTTGATGCGATCTAGGGGGGGTTTTGTGGTTCTCCATTTGTTCCAGGCCTGGTCTCTGAGTTTAATTTTAGTTTTAGTATCTTTTGTTAGCCAAGGCGCGATACGTTCCT
>NC_056741.1:1708084271-1708196771 GCF_019279795.1 Protopterus annectens | reverse complement strand
TGCAGCCTATAGTCCTGGCACATACATGTGTTCGATTGTCAGGGTGTTCATATGGTTTTCTGGGTTTAGGCTTGTCCGACTGGGGACCAGGACTGCCCTGTACCTAGTTGAAAGTCAGACTTAGCAAGGGGAGATTGTTCGTTCTACCTGTGGTTGGGGATGCATAGGTTTGCTCACCGATGGCCATCCTGATATATAACAGCACTAACTATTATGGGGATTTCCTATATTGTGACCATGTTCATTCTTCATATCTATCTATCTATATATATATATATATATATATATATATATATATATATATGGTTCTACCTGACTTTGTCGACATACCACATAATCAATCACGTAACCGACGAGAACACTGACAATCCACATCACCGACAGCTTAAATAACCGACTATGAAAACGCCGACATCCAAGTGCTGATAGCGCTTCTCGCTCCTACCATGTTCAAGGTAATGTAAATAGTTTTCTGTCATCAGCATGAATCATACAGTAGACTCACAGGAAAATAACGCTATGCTGATGACAGACAACTATTTACATTACCTTGAACATGGTAGGAGAGAGAAGCGCTATCAGCACTTGGATGTCGGCGTTTTCATAGTCGGTTATTTAAGCTGTCGGCGATGTGGATTGTCAGTGTTCTCGTGTCGGTTACGTGATTGTCGATTATGTGGTATGTCGACAAAGTCAGGTAGAACTATATATATATATATATATATATATATATATATATATATATATATATATATATGTGTGTGCGTGTGTATATATCGGTCTGTACATACACATGCATATACACCTACATGCTCATTTACATTTCCCATACCGTTG
Source organism: Protopterus annectens (assembly GCF_019279795.1). Taxonomy (NCBI): domain Eukaryota; kingdom Metazoa; phylum Chordata; order Ceratodontiformes; family Protopteridae; genus Protopterus; species Protopterus annectens. The sequence continues at coordinate 1,708,195,934 of NC_056741.1, read as the reverse complement.
AATCACCGCCACCTACTGTTGTGTATATACGCTTGCATACCCGCTTATGTCTCGGGTTGCCACCTTTTCATATGGCCAAAGCGGAGCATTTTTGGGACACACATCAGACTTTACAGGCCGGCACATACCCATGGTCAGTACAAAGGTTAGAACTTTACTTATTTCCCTAAATGAACGCTTATTGTTGTAGTGGTTTGTTTGCTTCACCTATTTCTTGTAACTTTGAGTATTTTACATAAATAACTGTTTTATGCAACTGTTACATGATATATGGGACATATTTCCTACTATCACAGGACATTTGTCATTACATTATATTTGGTCTGGACACAACTAACAAAAAAGGGACTGTCCCTCACAAGGTGGGGCAGGTGGTAACCCTACTTACATCTGCTTTACAGTGCCTAAAGCACCCTATATCTGACTGCCACTATGCGAATGTATAAGATATACATTCCCGATAATGCACGTGGGGAGACATGAATCACGGTCAGGTGTTTTTTCCCGGGTCGTAGGTTCTGCAGGATGGGCTGGAGGCTGAGCAGTCTTGTGGACAGCTATTGCTCATATAACTTGTGTCCAGATGTATACAGGACTGGACATAATTTCATGACACCAAGTCTAATGTTTAGAACAGATATATATCCCATGAGGGATATTCAAAAATTGTGGGGAACGATGACCATCTTTGCTTTATGTCTGTAAGGTAGGGTTATACATGCAAGGGATACATAGTTTGCAATCTGAGAATGCCTAGGGTGAGACTACCTACTAGATATGGGTAGGGGTCACTATGTGCAGATATGGCCGCGCCTATCTAGCAGCCCGATTATGGCTGGTTTTGGTGGATGTTCAGGAAGGGGGGGTGGTGTGCTGTTAAGGGGATGATGGGTATTCAATTATGTATCCAGGTGTGTTGGGGTTGGATGGTTCAGTTCAGGCCAGACCATTATGTGGGTATGTGCCGGTAACATTTCTGTACATGTGTATTGCACATTTTATTGTTCACATGTTTGTGGGATTGTATTGCTGATGTGTATATTTGTTCTTTGGTTATCTTCCTGATTCACACACCGCTCCCTCGTAGACCTCCAGTTCACCTATTTTGCATCCAAACCAGTCTCCCATTGACGATATATTACATTACCCGTCACCCCCCACCCCCATATTCCACAATCAACATTCATCCCTTCTCTAGTTGATGGCCCATGGCACAGTCAACAGAACACATTGCGTACACTACATATCTCTCAGACCAATATGGTTGTGAGGTCTACACTAACATTTCAGATCAATCACATGCTGCACATAGGTACTCGCAAATACTTATCTTTCATGACATGGTAGGTAGACCCGGGTAATACCAATTCATCTATGGGCCGTCCTGGCAAGGACGTCTTGGATCGCGAATGGGCAGATATTGGGAGAATGCTCTGACCATTGGTAGGGTTGCCACCTTTTCATATGACCTGGATGGGACATTTTCATGCCACACATCTGAGTTTACAGGTCAACACATACCCACGCTCATTACAAAGGATAGTACTTTAGTTTCATGCCTACATATAGGTTTTTATTGTTGTAGCGGTGTAGTTGCTTATTCTGTTTCATTTACTTGCTTATTCTGTTTCTTGTAACATATAGGTATTTTATATACTGACATACGGTATGGGACTATTTCATAACATATGGGACATAATTATGTCCTACTATTCAAGGACATTTCACATTTATTATGAATTTGGTATGGACACATCTGCCTAGAGGGGGACTGTCCCTCACAATGTGGGACAGGTGGTAACCCATACCATTGGGCTAGGCTTGGCAATTGGCGGCATGCTAACACAATGCGTTTCGCTTCCACTTGGTATAACTAGTGACACTACAATGGAATACGGGCACGGGGTTTTAAATATCTTTGTTCGAGGGATGGGGACTCAATGTTCAGCTACATGCCTTTGTGTTTACTTCTTATTGTGGTGTTCGCAAGTTGTCTTGTATGCTTTGCATACATTTCAGTATCCACAGACACTGACAGGAGTGATTACTGTTGGAGGCAGGCTGTACTAGTCAGCATTTTAGGTTGCGCGTATGCAGCCGACATGATCATGCCTTTGTGCAGTGCTTGGACATGCCCCCTGCACTCGTACACATTTCCTATGCATGTGGCCATTACGGCAGCGCGTCTTCATTCATATGCATGTGGTGATGCTGTGCCATCTCTACGCCGCACGGTCAGCACAAGGCTAACGCTTTCCTTGCGCCAAGCTTCATGAATCCCGGGGCATGTCTTTTCTTTTTGTCATGCCATAAATAAAAAATACTCAATATAAAAAAATGCTTTTAAGTGGCCAGTGCAATTCACCTTTTAATGTTAAACTAGAAGCATTATGTAAATAGCAACATACCTTGACAATATATCACTTTAGAAAATAATCAAATTATGAATGTCAAATGTACATTTAAAGTATTTGAGCAACATTTTTTTCCTTTTATCATTTGTGTGCCATTTAACATTACAATCCACTGTGTGGCAGCAGTCAGTAGCAGTGAATACCTTTTCACCGTCCAGTGTAACAAGAAGCATGTATTATTTGGACTGCCATCAGTAGTACAATTGTTATGCCTTCATCAGCAGTCTGGACTGTAATGAGTAAAGAAATCCAGGTTGTTGCATTCCTCTCTGTGTGGCATAGTGTATAAATGTATTATGCATGGAAAAACAGTAGTGGTAATGCAGAGTTCAAAGCTGTTCACAGATGATTTGACTGAGGGAGGTCATACTAAATATTGGCAGTCATTTTGGTGTATGATTGTGTTGACATGGAAAACTCATGTAAGGTAAGTATTGATTAAAACTGATAGATAAGTGCTTTGAAATTAAGTCAGTATTAAGACTATATGTTGTACGAACAATGCAAGCATTTTTGCTGCTCCCTGTGCCCTTTTCCATTCTCATGCCTTAAGCTACAGTCCTGATATTGTGAGACATAGATGATAGTACTGATGTGACAAGAAGATGTGACAAAGCTGAATGTATCTGTGAAAATGCAGTAATAGCTATGCTCATTGCTAGATATACACTATGATTAGTTTCATTTGTCTTCAAGCTATTCCCAGAAAACTGTTTGAATGCTTATGATAAATTTTATCTTCTGCATTTGCGTGGCACTTGACAGTGTGAAATGAACTTCCAAGGCTTAAGGAAAAAGTGAAAATAATTAGTTTCGGTTGCCTTATGTAGTGCAAACTAGCCCAGCATCATTGCATGGCTGTCAGCACTTTGCATAGTACTCAGTGAAGAAAATAGCCCTCTCAGGTAACTTTGTCTATGGTGCATGGTGTAAGTTCTGTGAGCTTAGAGAAAAGGACAGCTGATGCATGCTTCAAATCCACTTAACTGATAATTTTACAGAAGCTAGTCTGAATTCATATTTAATAACAGTTTGTGGTACCATTGTGTTGTTTAAAAAGCAATTCTTGTCACTATTGCTAACAACATGTGAGATTTTATCTGTCCAAGTTCACATTGTTTAACTATAAGTCTTATAATGTGTTCTGCAATGTTCATTTCTAATGTTCTAATGACAAGTAAGAAGGATGAATGTGTCACTTAAATGCATTGTGAAGACTGGTAGAGATGGGTGAAGCCTGCCAGCCTAGCCAGATAGAATTGTGCAGATAATTCTATCCTTTGTAAATATGAATGTTGAACTAAAACAATGTGGCAACATTGCCATCTGCTGTAAAGAAAGCTAAGTTAAGCATTTCTTGTTGGTCCTTTGAAATTAAAATTATTTCCTGACTGCCTTTGATGTTTTACAAGTCAGCTCCAGTCTGGCTAGATGAAGGCTTCCTGCCTATTGTTTTAAGGCTAAAGTTAATGACCAGAATTTACATGTAGAATGTCCTTTATTGCTCCTTTATTGCTCTAAGTGTAAAATAATGTAAATGCAGTTTCTGTGTGGCCTGGAAACCAGGAAGGTGTAAAAGATGATGTAATGTTTAGCAAAACTGCAGTTTCAATTTAAACAGTAAGAACCAGAGATTATTAAGTATTTTGATCTTGGACATTTAACTCAGCACTGCCTACGCTCTTAAGTAAGTTATCTTAGAAGTGTGTTTTCTTGTAGCAATAGCTAGGAAATTAGAAAAGATTAGACTGAGTTTTTTCTGTTATGTCAGAACTGTACTACTGAATTATTTTAAGTTTCTGTGTGATCTCTGAACGTTTGAATAGCACTGTGGTGTAGTAGTATTGTCTTGTGTTTTTAGTATTTATTATTAAATATTTTAAACCCTTTTCAACTGTGGCTGATTTATATAGAGATAATTTAAGCTCTAGAGTACATTGTATGCTTTTAAGTGATCCTGTACTAAGCCCTTCCAATAAGCCTTGATTGCTTAAGTTACACTACTATTGGATAATAATATTGCACAGTAATAATTGTTCACCCTTTTAAGGGCCTTTGGGTAGCTGATATTAATTAGCTGGTGGTGGTAGTAATTACTACCATATAGTCTGGGTAAAGGGGCACAGCTAGAGAATCTGTGTCAGCCTTTCCCAGGAGTGTCTGTGAAGTTGTATAAATACTTATCTCAAAGTGTTTGTGTATGTGTCAGCTACTTGGGCAGGGACACAAAGCATTGGTTGGACAGAGAGGGTACTGGAGGTTAGCTTGCCAGCTAGGTTGAGATCTGGACCCTATAGCTGTGCCAGTGGGGAGTCTTATTGGGGACCTGGAGAGCAAGGGAGCAACCAGCCCCAGACTTACTGTGATCTCTGTGTGCACTTAAGGGAAATTGCACTTTACTTTGTATATTTGTTATCCTTTCCTCATATATGAGATGCCCTCTCTGGTGTTAGTGGTGAGGATTGAGGCTGCTTGATTGCTGGGCCAGGGCAAGGGCGTCACATGCATTTCTTGCTCTGGTCATTGTTGCATCTATCTATTTATTCCATTTAATTTACTGTCAGCTTTTTTCTGTAGCATATATTTTTCCTAATACCTTTTCCATTCTCTGTCCACTCAGTAGTGTGCAATCATGTTTCCTTGCCAATGGAAAAAAGTAAAAAAATTAGTTTAGACTGCCTTATGTATAATAAATATGCCTGGCATGGTTATGTGGCCCTCCACACCTTAGGTATTACTTCAGAGAATTTACCTGAGAGAAGTCCAATTCTCTGGCACAAGATGTAACTAAAATTAGAGAAAAAGCCATATAAGGCATTGTTTGAATCCTGTTTAGAGATTGCATTGCAATTATTTACAGTATGTACATTTTTTTAATTTTTTAGTAATTTTTAATTTGCATTTGCTTTCTGCTTGACAGCATGCAAATGTGGTTCACTACCTAAGGAAAAAGTGAAACATTTAGTTTAGGCTGCCTTACGTAAAGTAAACCTGCCTGGCAGTGTTACACTTTCATCATCACTGTGGACAGTACTGAGTGGAGAAATTCCATCTGCCTAATGCATACCACTGTGACAAGGGATGTAAATGCAGTAAGTTTAAATAAAAAGCACAGCTGATTAAGGGTTTGAATCCAACTAAAAGCTATTTTTACAAAAGGTGCAAGAATCTGATTTATTACAACATTTTGTTTAGGGCTGTAACAACTAAGAAAAAATTATACCATTAAACATGTTTCTTGCAAGTAATGTATCAGTAATGTTTGCAGAAGTAAACTTTTGTATTCAGCATGTGTGTCCAAATTTTTAAACCCTATGATGATTTTTAATATAAAATTTACTTGCATATGTATAATGAGCACAATACTTTTGTAATCATCATGGCTCATCACATATCCAAACTATGGTTTTAGGACAGTTATGTCTTGTGAAGTATCTATGTAACATACCCCAACCTGCATTTCACACCTCATTCAACTGCATCCATCTGAAGTGTATATACAAACATAAATAATGACTGTACAAAGGAATGCATATCTAGGACTAATTAAAATCACACACATACTTGACTATGTGAAGTATATTTCCATTCATTCCTAAATAAGTATAATTCTAATATCCATACTTGAAAGGTACTTTCCCTGTGACAACGTCAATAAGCTAAATTTCCATTTTTGCATGCTTTATCTCTTGGGTTTGATTTTTAGGTGGTACAACAAAAACATTGTGTAATCCCCAGCATCACGATATGTCACAATTTATCCTCTATCACCTTCCAAACTGCAAAGATTAAAAACCATGCCATTAAGCATTCCATTGTTGAACATTGGAACCTATGTCAATAGGTTGAGCATCACACATGGCAAAGCTCAATGCCATGTTTCACACCTTTCCTGCTATGTGATTTAAGTAGTGCCAAGGTATCTGCCAAGGAGTCCAACTGCTTTCATTTGCACAAATGCAGTTGTTAAGGCCGTGCGTCTTTCCCCACAAGTTGTTACCTACAGATCTGAATTGGGAGATAATTCAAATAAATTTTCTTAGCTTAATTTTTGCAGATGTGTCTGGTGAGGGAGAGAATGGTGCTAAATTTAGAGCATAATGGCAAGGTGTCAGAGTTCACGATACCTGTGGCACTCTTCAGAAACAATACATATGTAGGCTGATTCAGAGGGATTATACCAGGTCTCAGTATAAGAATTATCTAGCAACAAATTAACCTCTGTAACCCCATGATCACTGAACATCGATGGTGGCAAAACTTGATGTAACAGGAACTTCTTTAGAAACACAAACAATGTCTAGTATGCTCCTTTCCCTGGGAATTTTTTTTTTTTACAATCTGAAGAAATTGCTATTCATAAATATACAATGTGAATAATTTCCGTAATAATGTTGTTGAATCAATTTTATTCCACTCTGTTTCTGGAAATTTAAGTCCTCAGCCACTATTAGTGTTCCCTCCTGTGTTTCATGCAAGAGATGTATGAATTCCTCTAGGTCATCATCACTTGACTTTGGTGGTCTATATACTCTAACAATTGTTACAGGTTCTATGGTTGACTTTATTGTCACAGATGTTCATCGTGCATACAGCTGCAGTCATAACAGATGGGTTCTCCTGCTGTCAGGCGGGTCCTCGGTCGGCCAAATTCCAAAGTCTAGGTCCGGCGTCGGTTGTTGTCGCTTCTTCCCTGATGTCAGTGCGACAGGGGTATAAAGGAACCAGCCGACGCCATTTTCTTCAGTCTTTCTTGCCGCGCGGTGCCCAAAGCAGAAGCAGTTCGCAAGTGCTGGTCGGCCAGCTCCTGAGATTACGAAAATTTGGAAACCGAAGTCTTCTTAAAAGCTAAGTACCCCGTTGGAAACTTTTCTTGCCTCAGACCGATGTCAGACAAAGTTAATAATTGTATTTCTTGTGGGAAGCAAATACCGCATAAGGATTTCCATTCCCTCTGTATACCTTGTTTAGGCCCAGACCACGACGTCTCGGTCTGTCGCTTTTGTGCTACATTCAACAAACACACTATTAAGCGTCGGGCGGAGTTCGCCCAGCATTATTTTGGGAAAGCATTTAACTATACTATGTCATCGGATACTCCAACTCCGGTTTTGTCTAAAATACGCAAAGACAAGGACCGACACACGAGGTCCGCGGCCTCTACCGACACCACGCCAAAGCCGACTACACGTGGTCCGGTTCTCAGCGAGGCGACTACACAGCCCCTGACTACTGACGACCTGTCTTTGACGGTGTCTCCTGTGCCCAAGGTCGCAGGCTCCTCGGCTCACACCCTGACTACAGATACCGAAGCCACTCTTGGCGTTGAAACTCAGAATGTGGACAGGTCTACCTCCACTCAAGGTGTCTTCAGACCTTCCTCTTCTTTCTCTATCAAGGCTTTCACAAAGTCTAAAGCAACCATGCACTCTAAGAGACCAGCTACACAGGGCCCATCTCCAGGCCCCATGCCTAAGAAACAGATGCTTAAAATGGCTGAGGATTTAATTACTCTAATCAGAGGTTCTCAGCCCCCACCGGACAAAAGGCCCAGAGTGGAGGAAGATTCCCCCTCCTCTGATCAGGGCTCCATTATTTCAGAGCACTCTGATGATCAGGAACATTCTTACTCCCCTTTTGAAGACTCTGATGTGGAGGAGTCCATCCCTTCTGTATCCCCCCTGAGGATTACTCATTTGGGGAAACTTTACATACCTTAAGTGAACACTTCCACTGGGAAGGCCAGGATTATTCAGATTCCAAGAAAAGGCTCAGGGAATTTCTCTTGTTACCCCAGCACAGGCCTCTGGCTATACCTATTGTCTTGGACATCCTAGATGATGTTTACTCGGAGGCCTGCCTTAACCCGGACTCTCTACCTCCAGCTCCAGTTAAGCCTGACAGGTACTACAGGGTCCCTGACTCACACCAATTTCTATACAAAAGCCATGCTGCTGACCCAGAAACCATCTCACAGGGCCCCGAGGGAGTTAAGGCCTCCATTGCTAAAAATCCATTGCCTTCTAAGAGAGATTCCAGATCCTTAGAAAGGTGGGGAAAAAAGGTATATACCTCGGCTACCTTATCCATGAGGGCCTTAAACTGTCAGTTTCATATGCTAAAATACCAACAGTTTTTGTTATCACAATTGAAAAGTAAAATGTCACAACCTGAACACCCAGACTTGAAGGAGTTGCAGGATTTGATGCATAGTGCAGAACAAGTGGGTAAGCATACCTTACAATGTGGTTTTGATGCTCTAGAGGCCTCATGTAGAGCTGCTGTTACAGGATCAGTCATACGTAGGCATGCCTGGCTCAAGGAACAAGCCTTACCTGATCATGTCAAAGCTAAATTACTAGACGCCCCTCTTCAAAAGGATGTACTATTTGGTGCTAATGCTGAGGAAGTATTAAGGAAAATGGAGGAAAAGGCTAAATCAATGCAAACTGTGAAAGAAATTCTACAGGTTCAACCCCCACGTTTTAGTAGAAATTGGCCTTCCAAAAACTGGTCTTTTCCTGCCACAGACAGACCCCAAAGAGGCAGATACAGGCACCTGAGGGGCAGAGGACAATCCCAAGGATCGTATAGAGGCAGACAATGGCAAGCTCCTACACAAAGAGGTGGTGAGGATAACTCACAATCTTTCAGAAAGCAAACCCAATGACTTTCCCCTTTGCATGCCAACCAGGTCTCAAATGGCAGCACCCTTAGGAGGAAAGCTGGCATTATTCTCAAAAAATTGGCATGTTGTCACAAAGGACAAATGGATCCTGGACATTATAAACAGAGGCTACAAGTTCCATTTTCACACCCTTCCAAAAATGAGAGGCATGCCAAACCTGCCACACAATCAAAGGGCAGAGGCACAAAGGCAAATTTCAGATCTCATAAACATGAAAGCTATTCAAGAGGTACCTATGCACGAACAAGGTCAAGGTTTTTATTCCAGGCTATTTCTGGTGCCAAGGAAGGGAAAAGATTGGAGACCTATTTTGGATCTATTCATCCTAAACACATTTCTCCTCGTACCAAAATTCAAGATGCTCACTCTACAGCAACTTCTTCCCATGCTGGGCAAGGAGTCTTGGCTGGTCACATTGGACCTCAAGGAGGCATACCTGCATGTCCCAATCAGACAAAATTGCAGAAGGTACCTCAGATTTCTTGCAGGTTCAACCCATTATCAATCCTCTGCATTGCCCTTTGGCTTATCTACTGCGCCCAGATTATTCACAAAATGCCTGGCATCAGTAATTGCCTACTGCAGACTTCAAGGGATACAAATATACCCCTATTTGGATGACTGCCTGATCCAAGCGGACAGCAAGCACATTCTTCTGAAACATCTGGCTTATGTAATAATGTTATTGAACTCTCTGGGATACACAGTCAACAAAAAGAAATCAAGGCTAATAACCTCTTGGAAGATAATTTTCCTGGGTGCCAATTTGGACACAAACACCCAGATGGCCTACCTCACACCAGAGAAGCAGGGGCAACTAATTCAATACTTCAGAACACTAGCAAATTGCACCAGGCTGACTGCAAGGAAAATCCTGCAGGCTCTGGGATTCATGGCATCTTGCATCTTACTAATCCCATGTGCAAAGCTGCATATGAGGAAACTACAATGGTACCTGAAAAACATATGGTCTCAACACAGCCACAATTTGGAAACAATAATACCACTAATTGCATGTCTGCAAAAGGAATTTCTGTGGTGGGCTCAAGCATGTCAAACAAACACAGGTCTTCCATTCAGCAAGCCTCAAGCAAATCAAGTCATCACAACAGACGCCACGGACTATGCCTGGGGGGCGCACATGACAGACCGGTGCATTCAGGGCAAATGGTCCCAAAAAGAAAAGCACCTTCACATCAATCAAAAAGAAATGCTAGCAGTAATAAATGCTATTATAGCTTTCAAGGACCTTCTACAACCAGGTCAACTATTGATAAGAACGGACAACACCACAGTTATGTGGTACATAAACAAACAGGGAGGAACACATTCTTACCCCCTATGCAGACTGGCCATGTCACTTTGGAACATGGCCATGGACTTACAAATGGAACTACAAGCACAGTACTTGCCAGGCAAGGAAAACACGCTGACAGACAACTTAAGCAGGAATATGACAAATCCACACGAATGAAAATTGCATCCAAAAGTTTTTACAGAAATAATCCAAGAATGGGGAAGGCCAGACATAGATCTCTTTGCCTCCCACAAGAATCATCAATTGACAAAATTCTGCTCAAGGATCTTCCATCCAAAGGCCTGGAGAGTGGACGCTCTTTCTTTCAGTTGGACATCAATGACAGTTTATGCCTTCCCTCCTCTTCCTCTGCTGCCCAAAGTTCTATTAAAGACCAAAGCAGACAGACCAAAGATTATCCTCATTGCTCCGGACTGGCCAAGGCAACACTGGTACCCACTCCTGAGGAGCCTGCTGCATTCCCCACCATGAACCCTGCCTCTAATGCCTCTTCTTCTGACTCAGCACAGTTTCAAAACTCTTCACAGCCAGCTAAAAACACTCAATCTAGCCGCATGGAAGATTCCTTAGCATCACAACAGGCCCTACTCTCCAAGGAGGTGCAGGATTTCATTTTGGAGGCCAGAAGGCCATCAACTAGAAAAGCTTACTCCGCAAAATGGAAACGTTTTTGTGTCTGGAATGAGAAAAAGGGCTAGGACCCTGGAAAACTGAATTTACCTCAAATACTACAATATTTGGCTGAACTGCTAAGCAGTGGACTTTCTTTCTCCTCCATCAAAATCCATGCCTCAGCCATTTCTGCAGAATACAACACTGATCCACCTTTATTCTCACCCTCTCTTAAGACAGTTCCTCAGAGGGGCTAAGAATTTAAGGCCCCCAAGGAAACAACCAATACCTGCTTGGGATCTTAATTTCATTCTGGAAAAACTGACCTTGCCTCCCTTTGAACCAGCTGCCTCATCAGATTTGCAATTTTTGTCATGGAAAACAGCTTTCCTTCTGGCTATCACCTCAGCTCATAGAGTTTCAGAACTACAGGCTCTCATGGCTGTCCAGCCTTTTATCATCTTCCATCAGGACAGAGTTTCCTTACGAATCAACCCGTCCTTTATGCCTAAAGTGGTATCCTGGTTAGCTTTAAATCAGGCCATACATTTACCTACTTTTTATCCTAATCCTCAAAACAAAGGGGAGAGATTACTACATTCCTTGGACATCCACAGACAACTGCATTATTATTTGGACAGAACAAAACCTTTCAGAAAATCAGAACAGCTCTTTGTGGCCTATGTGGTAGGAGCTCAAGGAAAGCCAATTTCCAAACAGACAATCTCAAATTGGATAGCCCACTGCATACGCTTTTGCTATTCCTTTCATGGCAAAACTGTCCCTACAGGCATTAGAACTCATTCCACCAGGGCCACAGCCACCTCTGCAGCCTTCCTCAGAGGAGTTCCTACCAAGGATATTTTGTAAGCAGCCACTTGGAGTTCTGTGCATACCTTCTCCAAGCACTACAACCTACCATTATACTCCAAATCTAGAGGCATTTTGGCTCCTCCTAGTTCCACCTAGTGCCTACCACCCCTTTCTTAGCTTTGGGATTCTACCCATCTGTTATGACTGCAGCTGTATGCACGATGAACATAGTACAGTTTTGTACCTACCATAAATGTAGATGTTCGAGTGCTAATACAGCTGCAGTCCAGGTTTCCCTCCCTCCTTCCCCTCTTGGGACAGGCCTATAGGCTAGCACATCCTCATACAACCTGATTGGGGTATTCATTTATGATGTATTTGCTTGCAACTACTGTATTTTGATTATATTGCACTGCATTATTACACAAATTTATGTATTGCCTTCCTTCTGGGGGCACCTGACATCTGGGGCAAGAAAAACTGAAGAAAATGGCGTCGGCTGGTTCCTTTATACCCCTGTCGCACTGACGTCAGGGAAGAAGCGACGACAACCGACGCCGGACCTAGACTTTGGAATTCGGCCGACCGAGGACCCACCTGATGGCAGGAGAACCCATCTGTTATGACTGCAGCTGTATTAGCACTCGAACATCTACATTTATGGTAGGTACAAAACTGTACTTTCCGCATTCTATAGTATTGGTGTTGTCATTGAACCTATAATAATACAGGTATACCTGTAATCCCGATGCAACATCTCCACCTGATTTTTTGTTAGAATGTCTGTTACAGTTAAAACATTTATACCCTGACAGAACTGGTTTCCAGTCATTGTTCTTTAACCATGTTTCACAAACAATAACTGCTTCAATCTTGTGGGAACGTAGCAAATTTTCAATATTACAACTTTATTATTAATGTTCCTAGTATTAACAACAATCAGAGCAAATGTTGCTATATGTGAACTGTTAAATTTTCCACCTGGCAAAAATCCTGCCTTAAGTTTGTCAAATACTGCAAAGTATCAGCTGCAAAAATTCTCTTCTATGATCTTGACAAATGCACACCATATCTGTACACATATGTGCCCAAAATTAGGCTTGGATTCTCTACACATTTCCATTTTTTAAAACAGGACATTTTTTCTTGTAGGTATTTACCCAAAAAATCTTTTCATTCACGATAATCTGACTCTTCTGTCTATATGTGATTTGTGAAAAATATGTCCTAACACCAGTACAAACTGCAGCATCTCCGAGGACTATAAGTTCCCCCACTAACAGAGAGTCCTTGCGGGTGAGATCATTTATACCAACATGAATAAAAACAGATCTATACTTGCTTACATTAAGGCATTCTAAGGCTCGTCTCACATCCTCTATTTTTGCTCCTGGCAAGCATACCACAATCTGATGTTCATTGTCTTCTCTGGAAATCGAATCTTCAATTACAAGAATATCATTTCTGACCAGATCTGAAGAATCTTCAACTTCTAATTCAATAATATCTTCTCTATCATCACCGTCAGTCTTATTAATCTCACCGTTTTCATTGTGTATTACATTTGCAAACATACAACTTTCATCTAGTTGGCTTTGTACATCCACAGTTTGAGTATGTTGTCAGCATCTGTCTTTCTCCTCTTTTTTTCTTACAGTAACGTTCTTCAGTTCATCCATGTTCAGCTTTGATGTCTCTCGTTTTATCTGCCCCTTGCCTATTTTTTTCTTCCTTCTCATTTGGAAACATGCTGCCTTTTTTTTGTAGACTGAAGGTTTTCTGATAGAAAAATGTTATCATTCCCTGGAATCTGTGTGTTACATAACAAAGCAGTGTACTTTTTATTATGTATTCTGTTTTTGTAGAGACATTTATCAGTTTCTTTTTCTTCCTTGTTATTTGTTCCTTCTAAACACTCCGAATCCTCAGATTGCTGAATACTTGTCAGGGGCATTGTCTTGTTTCATAGGGGTTGAATGATCTTTACAGACAATAGACACATACTTTCCTAAATGTGATCCATTTGCTCTTTGTCTAACATTATTTATCTCACCAGTCCAGTCATTAATATATGTGAAGGCTCAGTACCCAGAAACAGCAATTACTGTTTATTACTGGATAAGTATGTATAAAATATTAACAGAAATAATATGTCAGGAAGAACTAAATTATGGTAATTGCAATTATTTGAATGCATATTTCATCTCCTTTATAGTGAAATACAGGCTGCTCTTTGTTGTATCACAGCAGTGAGATTTGTTTATTTTATGACACGCAAATACCTCTCCATCATACATGGATGTGGCAAAGGCATATGATAAAATATTATAATTGTTTTTGTATTGCCAAACAAAGTGTATTGAAAAAATACAGTACTGTGACATGCCATGTATCTAATTATCTCTTTTTTTAGTCTCCTCCACACTTTCTCTCACTTTTTTTGTTTTTATTTTTTTTTGGGGGGGAGTATCTCATTTATTAACAATCTTCTGTTTGCATACTGTCACTAACATAGATGACAAGCAGGTGGGGTATTTTGTTTAGATGCTTTAATACATAGAAACACATCAGGATGGATAGCAGCATGATAAATTACAAATGGCCTGGTTAACAGACAGACCTTACATACATACATGCTTACATCTCAACAGCTACAAAATGGCAGTCAGGCTCGCACGTGCTTAGTATTTTTACACTTGTGCAAGCCCTTGGATAGCTTCTTAAAGGTACATGCACACACAGTGATCAACATCCTCCATCTTAAAAAGATTGCCCTTTGTAAAAACAATATTAGAGCTAGACATGAATTACTATAGAGTTACTATAGAAGCAAAACACCATGTTCATTTCCAAGATGCTTCATATTTGTTACAGGGTTTAGAGGTATGACCATGTCTTGTAACATACCAATCTGGACCAAATTTAGCAACAGGGACAGTCTTCAGTAAACAACTTGCATCAGAAACTTCTCAATTCACCACAGAAATGGGAATGTCCTCTGGAACTTCCTCTGGAATTGGAACACCGGATAACTCACTCTGAGCTAAAGAGTTTTTCTTACAGGCTATGTGTTGTGGTGTAGGCTCGGACACTGTTATTAAATGTTTCAGATTCCACCTCAAATCTGCTCCTTGTGATTTCACAATGTATAAACATGGCTCTTTACAAATACTTTTCATGACACCAATCCAATCATAACCTTTGGACGTCTGCATCCTTACCACTTCTCCTTCTCATAATGGATTGAGCGGTTTGCTGGTTTTATTATAGTAGGACGTCTGGGTTAAATGCTTCTTCAACAGATTGGTTTTCACTAATCTGTTGTTCTTAACACATGGTACCAGTAATTGATTACTGATTGATAATGTGGTTCTGGTTTGTCTCGACAAAAGTCTCTGAGCAGGTGAACCAAGATGTTTATCATGAGGAACATTTCTGAGATTCAAGAGATTAAGGAAAACATCACTATTATCTCATTTTGACTTCTCAAGTAACTGTTTTGCACTTTGAACTGCATATTCTGCCAAACCATTTTACTGCAGCTATTCAGGATTACTTGTGACATGTATATTCCCATTCCTCAGCAAATCTTTTGAATTGTTGGCTTGTAAACTGTATGCCATTGTCAGAAATAACTTTGTGCAGACTCTTGGCTGAAGTGGGTCCTTCTGTTGATGTGGCTTTGTACTATTACACATGGAACAAGATAAAAGTGCTCTCTGAATGTCTTGTAACATAGAAGGCCAAAATACTAGCTCTCTCACACTTCTTTTAGTAGATTTGGTTCCTGGGTGACCATGATGCAAGATAGTAATGTACTCTTGTTGCAAGGTCTTTGGAACAATTACTTTTGGACCTTTCATAATGATACCATTGTCAGACAAAATCTCATCTCTGTATGGAAAATAAGGTTGCACTTCTTGAGGTAAACTAAATTGCTTTGACGATCATCCTTGATTGATGAAGTGGTTGAACCTCTGTAAAACTGCATCTATGGCTTTGTGAGCTCTCAGCTCATCAAGACATGTGGAAGAAAAATGTCTCACTTCCATGACTTCAAAATCAAGATTTTCATTCTCATACTGTTCTGTGGTGTTTCTGGGTGATCTGGATAATGTATCATCAAGATAAAGAAGTTTGCCTTTCTTACAGACAAGATTGAAATTGTACTTTTGCAATCTCAGCATCATACGTTGCAGTCAGGCTGTAGCTGAATGCATTGGCTTTGTCAAGATAGTATCTAGAGTTTGGTGGTCTGTTTTGATCTGGATAGGTCTACCATACACATAATCATGGAACTTCGGACATGCAAATACATTTGCCAGAAGTTCTTTCTCGATCTGGGCATACTGCATTTCGGTTTTGGTACGAGTTCTCAATGCATAGGTTCATAGGTTCATAGGTTCATAGGTTCATACTAGGCTATCTGCCCGAGGGCATTTACAAGCCTAGCCCATCGTTTTGTGGCTTACGCCACCCCTTTAGTATGGGGAACTATACCCATTATTTTGCTGTGCCTCTGTCGAGCAGTGACACTGAGGTAATCCCTGGGGTATATCTGCGATCTCCCATCCATTGGTCAAGATTTCTCTTGAACAAGGCCAGCGAGGTGCTCTGCCTCACATGTACCGGGATTTTGTTCCACAGCATAGGGAGTCTTTGGGTGATGAATCTATCCCTCCAGCACGTCCTATTAATAGCCGTGTCAAGGTTTAAGTCTCCCGCCCTTGCGGCTCTGATGGATCTAGATTTTTTGAGGTGAAGCATATTCATCAAATCTGGGTTTGACATGGCCTTGTATGTTAGGCAAAGGTCACCTCTGAGCAAGCGGTGGCGACTGAATAGAGCTGGAGTTCTTTCAGTCGGGCAGCATAGGACAGATTTTGAGACCCTTTATCCTTTTGGTGAGGAACTTTTGTGGCCTCTCCAGCTGCTGCAAGTGTCGGGTCAGATACATTGCGAATGGGGCATTGTACTCAATCATTGGTCTGATGAGTGATGAGTAAAGGGAGACTATGACCTCCTTGATCTAGATGAGAATCCCTTCATGATAAGGTGGGCAATGTAGAAGGTCTTCCTAACTACTTTAGCTACATGGGTGTCGAATGACAGACTACTATCAACCTGGGTCCCCAGGTCCCTGATAACTTCTTCTGTGCTCAGTGGATTGCCACCTATTTGGTAGCTAGGGTAACCTTGTTTTTCCCGAAGGGTATGACTATGCATTTTTGGCATTTAACTTTAGGCCGTGGCTCTGGCACCAGTTATCCATTTCTGTGAGACCCTTCTGAAGGATATCTGTGTCAGATGTGTTTTCTACTATGGCACCCAGTTTGCAGTCATCTGCAAACTTTGTCAGCCATAACCCTCCTGTGTTTGCTTGTACTTGGAAAAGTAGATGCCAAACAAGAGTGGGCCCAGGACTGAGCCCTGTGGGACACCACTTGTGACAGGCTTTGAGTCTGACATGGCGCCAGCAGCTCTGACCCTGTGGGTTCTGTCACTCAGCCAGTTTGCAACCCATCTTGTGATGTATGGGTTGACATTTAAGCTGATGAGTTTTTCAATGATACCCGAATGGGGTATTGTATCGAAGGCCTTAGCCAGATCGAGGTAGGCTGTATGGACTGCCTTTCCCTCATCAATGGCTTTGGTGACTGTTTAGAAAAAGTCAACCAAGTTTAAAAGGCATGATCTGCCTTTGACAAAGCCAAACTGGGTTGGATCCAAAGTCTGCAAATTCCCTATGTCTTTATTTATGAGGTCCATTATGATCCTCTCCATGGCTTTGCAGATAAGGCTTGTCAAGCTAATGGGCCGGTAATTTCCAGGGTCGGTGGAGGCACCGCCTTTGTGAAGTGGTACCACAGTTGCAGTGCGCCACTCCCTGGGTACGTCTCCAGAGGTAAGACTTTGATTAAACAGCTGTCCTAGCTGTGGGTTTAATTCCTCATTGAGTTCATGGAGCACACAGCCGGGGACACCATCAGGTCCCATGGATGCTGTGTTTTTTGCTTTGGAGACAGCAGTTCTCACTTGGGCTGGAGATGTTTGGGGGCTGCAATCGTTTGGTATAGATATCTCTCCTTTGGGGATGGGGAGGTTTGCACTGAACCTGTCAGCCAGTATGTTGGCAATGTCTGTAGGATCAGTAATCTTCACATCATTTTGAACTAGCTCTGAGCATATCTGGGAGTTTCCTCCCAGGTTTCTAACATAGCTAAAGAAGGCCTTATGATTGTCTTTTGAGTCTTTAGCTATTTTTCTCTCGAAATTTGCTTTGGATGATTTTATGAGAGCTCTTAGTTTTTACTTATAGTGATCAAGGGTGTCTTACCTTTTAAGGATTTTGCTCTATCTTGTAGTAGCTTCCTCCTTTTGTTGTAGAGTTTGTTTATGGCTGGGGTCCACCAGACTGGACGCTTGCCTTTGGTACAAAGAGTCTTTGTTTTGCTTGGGATTGCCTTATCCATGCAGTCCTGCAGGTGCTGGTAGAAGGCATTTGTAAGTGATTCAGCGGCTTGAGTACTGTTTTCCACGCTCGGGGCCTTAAAGGAGACCACACTAGTCTTTAGAAGTGTGAAGTCGGCTTTTGAGAAGTTCTTTACTGTGGTCTTTTTATTTCAGGTGGGGTGGGATGAGGACCTCCAACGAGATTAGTTTGTGGTCTGATCTCACCAGTGAGGGGTACACCTCCGGTGTTGAACATTGTGCTCCCATGTTCGTGATGATGAGATCAAGTATGTTATCTCCTCTTGTGGGGATGGTGACTAGTTGTTCCATGGCATTTGAGTTTATGAATTCCAGGAACTTTTGGGCTAGGGTGTTTGGGCTTGAGTAGTGTTCCCAGTCTATATTAAGGTAATTGAAGTCACCTAGTATGATGGTGTTTGGTGATACATTTATCCCCTCTAGTGTTTTCAGGAAGGCCATGTGAGGTTCCTGAGTTTGTGAGGGTGGCCTGTAACATGCTACAATTTGCAGAGCAGTCTTGCCTATGGTTAATTGCACCTGGATGGTCTCCGATGCATCGTGCGTTGCCACCAGTCTTGAGGTGTGGGTGTCCTTGATGAATATGGATACCCCTCCTTTCTTGGTATTGTCCAGATTTTGGGGCCGGAACGCATGATATGAGGTAAAACCTGATAGCGCTGGGGTGCTCTCAGGAGCCTTGAACCAGGTTTCTGTCACAGCACAGACATCGATGTTCTCCATACTGAGAAGGGCCTCGAGTGCGTGCATTTTGAGATTTAGACTTCTGGCATTGAGCAGCATTACCCTTAGTTTTTTTCCTTTTTTGTGTTCTAGGGTGGTAGGTTTAGAATTTGAGCCTGGCCTAAAAAAGGCACTATGGGGGTGGCAAGAGCCTTTGCCAATATCCGGAATCCCAGGGGTGGCAGCTGTAAGCTGTCCCTTGCGGAGAAGCGTGGCTTGTCCAGCATGTCATCCCAGGCAGACAGACACTGGATCCCCTTTGAATGACACCAGTGTTTAAGCCAATTGTTAAAGCTGATCATCTTATCTCTGTATTGTGGCATCATTCTTGGTGAAGGTAGGATACTTCTCAAGGTCAGGGTCATACCTGTCTGGGCTACATAATCAGAGAGCTCCTCAATGTCTCTTTTCATGTAGT
This sequence comes from Protopterus annectens, assembly GCF_019279795.1. Taxonomy (NCBI): domain Eukaryota; kingdom Metazoa; phylum Chordata; order Ceratodontiformes; family Protopteridae; genus Protopterus; species Protopterus annectens. Next base: position 1,708,176,456 of record NC_056741.1, on the reverse strand, counting down.
CCAAGGAGGTACGTCTCAGGTCGTTTACACCAGCGTGGACAATGACTGAGTCATATTTGTACCTGCTGTTGAGAGACCTGAGTGCTTGCGTTATGTGGCAGATTCTAGCGCCCGACAGGCAGCTTACTGTGACCTTCTCCTTACTCAGTCTGGTGAGCGGGACGTCATTGTGTCTGACTATGGAGTCACCAATGACTAGTGTGTCTGGCATTGTGTTTGGCCTTAAGGGCTGTGACTGTTTGACACTCTGACTGTGAGGTCTATGTGTTGCAGGTGTTGTGTTCTGAGGTGGTGGTTGTTTGGGTGTCTGCTTTGGTGGCCTCTGCTGTTTTGGTAGATTTTTGATCAGAGCCTCCGAGTATGTCTTTGTGTGTTTATGTTGCATAGGCAACAGGTTGATCCTCTTGTAGAATGACTGCACCAAGACCAAATTTTGAAGCATCACAAGAAAGTGTAACTGGTTTGTGAACATCATAATATCTGAGAGTTGGTGGACTAGCAATTCTCTGTTGCAGGACATCAAATGCTCTCTGGTGTTGCTGTAACCAAGACCATGATAAATCTTTACATGTCAGCTCTCTAAGTGATGCTGAAAGTTGGCTCAAGTCTGGAATGAACTTGCCTAGGTAGTTAACCATGCCAAGAAAACATTGCAGGGCTTGAACATTGTGTGAAGCTGGCATCTCAAGAATGGCTGTTTGCTTTGAAGGGTCTGGTTGTAGGCCTGTACTAGTAAATAAATGACCAACATAAGTAAATTCTTGTAGTGATGGCACAGTGGTGTAGTGGTTGCTTTGTCACCTCACAGCAAGAGGTTCCCTGGTTCAATTCTTGGTTGGGATGCCTTCTGTGTGGAGTGTGCATGTTCTCCCTGTGTCCGTGTGGGTTTTCTCTAGGTGCTCCAGTTTCCTTCCATGTTACAAAGACATGCACCTTCTGTGCGGAGTGTGCATGTTCTCCCTGCGTCCATGTGGGTTTTCTCTAGGTGTTCCAGTTTCCTTCCACGTTACAAAGACATGCATCTGGAGCATTTATCTCCAGGCCTTCAGTGAAAATTGGCTTTGTTCCAAGTTGGACTTTCCCAGTAAACAAATGTTAAATAAATAAATAAAATAAAATTGTAGCCTGGATTTGCATTTCGGTGGATTGAGCTTAAGATTCACTTAACATGCCCTTTCTAGAACTTTTCTGAACTTTCTGTCATGTTCTGTTTCACCATTACCACCTACTAGTATGTCGTCTACTATGATAGCAGAAGGATACCCGGAAAAAAATTTGCTCTATTGCAAGTCGAAAGAATTCACTTGCAGAATTTAGCTCAAACGGCATTCTTAAAACTCTGTACCTGCCAGAGTACTGAAAGTAGTGAGCAATGAGGATTTTTTTGTCAAGCTGAATTTGCCAAAATGAACTCTTTCCATCCAAGATAGAAAAAACAGTGGCATTTGGCATCATGGCTGTGACATCTTTGACTGTGCGCATTGTATGATGAGGTCTTTTTAGTACTTTGTTCAAATCTCATGGATCAATACATATTCTGATGTCATCTGAGCTTCTCTTATGAGCTACCACCATGGAAGATACCCACTCAGTTGGAGTTGCAACTGGACAAATCACACCTTGTCGCACCATTTTAATGAACTTAGCCTTGATTCTGTCCCGCATGGCTACTGGAACTTTTCTTGCTGGCCTTATAACTGGACTGATGTCTGAGTCTAACTTCATGGAGTACACAACTGGAAGTTTGCCTAGTTTGTCTTTGAAAAGATAAGAATAGGTAGAAAAAAAACGTGCCAGGCAAAATTAGAGTAGTGGTCTTTTAAGCTGAGTTGGTGGACTTCCTTATTAAGTGAAAGCAGCCCCATTTACAAACTGTCTCTGAGCCCTAATAATGGCTGGACGTGCCTCTTGACTGCATAAAATTACAAGTCATAACATCTTCAAGCAGAGTAACATGAAAGCACTGCTAAGCCTTCAGTCTGAATTTCTTCACCTCCGTAAGTAACAAGTTTTGCACACCTTGCCAAATCAAGCCTTTCACCATGACACACTTTAGAAAATGTTTCTGCAGACATAACATTGTACTTGGAACCTGCATCAACTTTGAGCTCTGTGGGTTTGCCATTTATCCAAACAGTACAAAATACTTCATTCTTTGCCCTTAAATCTAGTGTATTAACTGTTTCATGAAGCATTGACACACCATCAACATAAAGACTAGGGTTGCAGCTTTCTAATTGATCAACTTGTTTCTTAAAATGTTCCCCCTTAATAAAAGAATGTGGGCCTTTTGATTTACAAAATCTTTTGAAATTATTCCATTTATTGCATTTGTGGCATTGCTGACCAAAAGCTAAACATCTTTCCTTTTTAGATTCATGGTTTCCACCACAATTATGACAGCTAGCAATGAAACTAGGTTAGAGCCTATGCTTTAGTTTGCTGACTCATTCTTATTTTTCACTGAGACTGTGTGAATTCTGACATTTGCTAGAAAGTTCTGGGGTTTACGAGTGAGTGCTGCAGGGTCTACAGTTGCTGCCATGCACTTGGGTCTGTTTCTTTTAACGATATGATGCATACTATCAACATGAGCTTTATCACTGTGCCTTCTAGAGCTGCTCTCATTTGCATATTTGTGTGCTTTTCTTAGAGCTCGTATATCTGACAAATCTCAATAGCATTATTCAAAGTTAAATCACTGTCATGAAGCAAAATCTTTCTCACAGTATCATCTTTTATACAGTCTGTCTTTTATCATCTCATCCCTTAACTCACCAAATCTGCATGTTTTAGCCTTATTTCTCAGGTCAGTTATATATGCTGCAAAAGTTTCACAAAGCTTTTGATCCCTTGTATAAAATAAGTGCCTTTCCTTAGTAACATTTGCCTGGGGGTTACACATTTCTCTGAATTTTATGTTTTAAGCACTCTTGGTACTCCCTTGACTCAGACAGTACAACAATATGATAGTTTCCCCCTTTCCTGTACAGACAGCAGGTGCATACACAAATGAACATTCCCTTTCAATGGCTTCTGACACAGCTAAATTAAGAAGAATACATGCCTTTGTACAGTCATCTTTATCAGAAAATGCAACCTGTATGAAAATATCCTACTCTTGCTCAAACACTCTGCAGTTCTCAGCAATATTACTATCAAACACAAGTGCAGTAGGTTTTTGAAGTCTGCCATGCCCACAAAGTATGCACAGACACACTGAAAATATGGCACTTGTAAAACATGAATGAACAAACTGTTCTGTGAGCTTGTAATAACAGTCAAATGCACAGTAAACTCTTTAAAATACTGAACTTTGCGAAATATGCTCTGTAATGGCTGTACTCCGCAAAATAACTTTACTGCAACACTGCACAAACATGAACACTTTATACACTTCTGATAACTCGAATATCTTTGCTTAAAGGAAAACTTCACCTTAGAACAAAAAACTCTGTTTTTTTCACTCTATCTTTGTTTCCTGACCTATGTTAACATCACAAAATCACTTAAAGCTTACTAAAGAGTTACTGGTGAATAAGCCATTTGACTTTTAGCCTGTTTTCCACAGCATGGCTACCAGTGGGGCTTTTTACATCAAAGTGATCTTGTTTTTCCTCAACCCTTTCTCCTTCCCACAATGCATTTCAATTCTGTTTATATAACTCATGCCAGACATAAACAAGTAACTGTGATTTCCCATGCCATTGACATATAATGGGATTTGTGTGAATCACTGTCATCTTATATACCTTCTATTAAAGGACTGTTTATTTTCTGTCTCTAATCACCCTCATTTATGTGTGGCTCAGAGCTTGTTTTATACTATACTTGGAAGTTATACAGCTACAGCCAGAAAAGTAGCTAAATTGCAGTCCTTTATTCAGAGTTTTCTTTTGTAGTCCAAGATGAATTAACAGTCCCCTCCCCCACACTACTGCACAGGTGTTAAAACTGTCACTGCACTGAGAGACCCTTGCAGAATTAAGTGCAATTGACAGCTATTAATGGAAAGGAAAGGACTTCCAATGTAAATCTGTTCCCCTCTGCCTCCAGTAGGAAGATTTTAGTTATTTAATTAACCATTTATTTATTTATTTCTATCTGCATGTTGTAGAAAATGCTTGATTATTTCTGTCTGTTTTATTACTAGTGACAAGTGATTTATCCCTTACTATGTCTGCAACACAATATTATTGTAACTTAGGTTTGGATAACTGTTTCATTTTTCTGAAGAACAGATGTCTTGTGGCATGCTTTTTTTCTGTATGTTCCAGTCATTTTAGTCATCTCCAGATTCATTGAATTATAGCAAAACTATTTTACAAACCTGACTCTCTCATAACTGGCACAATAAAATAATGTACTGAAAATTAACTCTATTTCACAGTTTATGCAGTGCAACAATTTATTTTTTTTGGGGGGGGATTGGGTACTGAATATTTTAGGAAATTCTATTTCACTTGCATTACTCATAAGTAATGTAAGGACCAATTTCAACTATATTTTCCCAAGGATTTGTCCACGACATACACAGTCTGCTCTGTCTGTGTTTCACCAGACAGCATAAAATGGCTTTCTAATACACTGACTCAGACATTTGAAAGCAAAACAAAGCAATTACATCAGTTGGAGTTCAAAGCATGTTACCTCTTTGACAAATTTACCTAAGCAGCAAAGTTCTGAAATGCACCACTTTAAATACAGTTGACTGTTAAGTTTACCTTTTTAATTGTTAAAAAATATTCAGTGCTTTGGGTAGCTTACTAAAGAGTTACTAATGAATAAGCCATCTGAAATGTGACAGAGCTCTTTTATGTACAAATATTCAACAGGAGACAGATGCTTTTCAGAACTAGGTGACTCTGAAAGGACTGAGTACCACCACTACCACTATCACTACTACCACCACCACCACCACAATAATTGTCTTGTAGTGTTTAAATGCAAATAATGTTGACCACTCTAATACTGAAGGTGCACATATTCATGAAGTGGCCAGAGAAACGCTAAGGTGGAATGTTGATAAATGTAGTAAGTAAACCGGAACATTTTTTTATTGATGGCTTGTTTATAGAAAAGTGTGTCTGATTATCTCTTAGCATTTCAAACAAGGAAAAAGAAATGACTGAAATGGTGACAGAAGTGAAATTTGGTCTGTCTGTCTGTGTCAGAGCATAAGAAATTACTTAGCATACCTTACTGCAAGGGAATGTGCATTAAGTCTTCACTGGAATATTACAGTCTAAATATGTGATAGTCTTATATACTTACTACGCTAAGAAATTGGGTGCATAAGTGTTTATTTACTTTCTTAACACTGTATGTTAAAGTATATAAATGACAGAAGGGGTCACAAACCTGTCCATTTGTACTCTTTCCTGGTCTGAGAATTACTACTCTGATATTGTGAGAGATGATTTTTGGTATTAATACCCTTGTTGAGGGGTGATCTAAGCCTAGCATACAAGGCATCCATGAATCTCTCTTTCAAGGTCCATCTGCATATCCACAAAACAAGCACAGTTCAAATTACCTACTCTATTCACTTTCATATTCTCTTATTGCTGTTGCGTGAAAGGTTAAAGACAGCTATATGTGTTAGACATGACCCTTTCCATAGCAGGTGGTGGGTCAAGGTATAGCACAAGAAGGGGATGTACATCATAGAAAGTGAGTTGCTGAAAAGTGGTCAATGCCAAATAAAGCACTGCAGTTGTCTGTGGGTGTGGTAAGTACACCGCTGCACAACAGTGAAGGGCAGGGTCTCGTCTGCCATCATTAAGCACTGTATGAGCAGTAGCTGAGCTGCATACATCATGGAAGAGATAAACAGAAATGAGAAATTGGTGATGGTCTACACATCATGGAAAAGATAAACAGAAATGAGAAATTGGTGGTGGTCTACTCTTCTCCCCTCCTGCTCCAAAGCAGACAGTCACTGTGTATGCCTCACACTTTGATTGAGGAGCAGTGTCAAGGGGGATAAAAGTGCAATGTATCTGAGACAACGAAGACTGATACATACAAATAAATATAAAAAATGCTTGCCCTTACAAAGGTCAAACTGTCTGTATCACCCTTACTCCCCAGGACCACTGCAAGTTCTTAGGGACAATATCAAAGTAATGTGGTAAATACACAAGTAAGTTGGAAACAGATCTCACCCCCAATGCAGATTAACCATGCTAGCATGTAATATAGTTTTGCAGCACAATCTCACTCTACTGGCTTCTTATATTTTACATCACCAATTACTAGGAGAAGACATAGTCTCTCTTTCAGTACTCATCTTGGGATTAGTGCTTCTGTTTTGCTCCTGGTGACAGAAGGAACATCAGTGAAATTATTTCCTGGAGACTGCTGATCACTAGAAAGCTGAAGAACTGGTGCATAGGTGCCAGCTTAGGACTTCTGCATATACCATGCTGCTGGTGAGAGTAGGAGCAGCGTGCTTTGATTTGATTACTGACCGTTTCTGATTAAGCAGTGTGTCTGTGTTGTACCTTACAGATTGGTCAGGTTGCTATTCAAACTTTCTACCAGAAAAAGGCTACAACAAGCATATAGGATCATAAGAAGTTACTAGGATATTGGCCAAGAGGCACTTATAAGCTTAGCCAAGAGTTTAGCCCATGTTTAGACAAGTTTGCACCCAATGCCCCTGACTAGCAGGGACACGAGTGGATTCCGAGGGATATATTTTCTGTTTCCCATCCAGTTATCCAGGTTGCACTTGAAAAGGAGGGAGCCTATTCCACAGATGAGGGAGTCGCTGGGACACAAATCTGCCCCACCAACAAGTCCTATTGATGTCACAGTTTACCTTCATGTGTGCATTTTGCACAAGGGTGAACAGCAATTGTCCAAAAGGCTGTTTGCAAAGTTTGCAAATGCCAAACGTAAAAATGTTCGAATGTGCATTGAGCGAATGCACAGTGACATTCGCTCACTGGAGATTCGGCATTTGGGGTGGATTGCACTATAGTGGGGAAAATGGTCCCTTTCCCCACTGTAGTGCGATCACAGAGGTAGAATATTAAAGTGGGGGGTGCACTTCATTACATTTTTTTTACATTTATGTTTGAAAATCGGCTAATCTGCTTTTCGATTTGCTGATTTTCGAACATGTAAAACTGTTGCTGTTTTGATTTTCGTGGTTATGATTCACTCATATGAGCAATTGCACCAGTGTGATTCAGTGTTGTAAAGGTAAACCGATGTCACAGACCAGGTTGAGGTAAACAATTGGCTAAGTTTCTGGTGTCATTCTAAGGGAATCCAGTATCTGTCTGCTTGAGATGACATGATTGACAGACCTCGATGCTTTGCCAGAGATGGCCTGCATCTGTCACCCCTCGGTTTTCGGGTACTGGCTAAGGATCTTGCCACACCTATAGTGCCTTTTTTAGGCAGTGTTCCAAAGACCAAATTACCACCATAACAGCTATAAGTAAATGCAATCTGAGGGTCATGCTGCTCAACCCTAAAAGTCTAAATCTCAAGATGCACTCACTCGATGTATTCCAAAAAATGCAGAACATCAACATTTGTGCTGTAATGGAGACCTGGTTTAAAGCAGCAGAAAGCACCCCTGCACTACCACACTATAACTCATTCCAAATCTGTCGGCCCCAGAACATGGACCAAAGGCAGTGGTGTCTCCATATTCATAAAGGATATGCACATCTCCAGACTAGTAGCCCAGCATAACTCGCCTGAGACACTCCAGGTGCAACTAACATTGGGTAAGATGGCAATTCAGGTCTTAGCCTGCTATAGGTCCCAGCCATGCCCCAAGACTCTCACTCCACATTTCTAAGCACCCTGGAAAATATTAAGATCCAACCCAACACTATCATACTAGGTGACTTCAACTACCCCTCTATCAGCTGGGGAAAACTACTCATGCACCAATTCAATGGCCCAATGCTTCCTGGAATTCATCAGTTCCAGTGCCCTGGACCAGCTCATTCTTACCCCCACTAGAGGAAGCAATATCCTTGACCTGGTTATTACTAACATGGGCAACCGTTGTTATACATCAATAGTCAATTCTTCCCTGGTTAGATCCTACCACAAACTAATCACCATGGAAATCCACCCCCCCCCACCCCCCGCAAAGGTATCCATTATGAAAAACTTCTCCAAAGCTACTTTGGACTCCTAAAAACAGAGATGGCTAACTTCACGGCCCCCATGCCATTGGAAAATAGATGCATGACTGCCAAATTATACACCAATGCACTGTACAAACACGTACATAAATGCATGGAACTAGCCATACCCAACAGAAGCAAGATGCTCGCCTCCAAAAAAAGGAAGCCAGTCTGGTGGTCCCCTGCTATTAATAAACTCTACAACAGAAGGAAGAAACTGTTGCAGAAAAAGGTGAAGTCCCAAGACTGGAAAAATTCCCTTATTAGCCTCAACAAAAAGTTGAGATCTCTCATCAAAACTTCCAAAGTCAGCCATGAAGGCAGAATTGCGGGGGACACTAAAAACAACCACAAAGCCTTCTATAGTTATATCAAGAATCTCCATGGCAATACCCAGATTTGCTCTGAGTTACTGCACAATGGTACCTCCTATACTGAGCCAACAGATATTGCCAACATACTGGCCAACAGATTCTGTGCCATCCTTACCCCTCTCTCCCTCTCCTAAAGGACCAATCTCAATACCGGAAATATGCCAGGCACCCAACATTACTGCAGTACAGGTTAAAGCTGCATTGTCTAAGGCCAACAATACAGCTTTCATGGGACCCAATAATATCCCTGGCAGTGTTCTGCATGAATTGCAAAGTGAACTGGCACCACATCTGTGTGCTGTGTTCACTCACAGACTCACCTCAGGCTTTGTCCCTACCGAATGGCTCACTGCTACAGTCATCCCTCCCCATAAAGGAGGAGTGACTACAGACCCTGGAAATTATCGCCTCATTAGCCTGATGAGTCTATTTATATAACAGCCTTACATAGTCTATGGAGCGCATCATCATGAACCATTTGGTTTTGTGAAAGGTCAGAGCAGTGGATGAAGGTAAGGCAGTTCATACAGCCTACCTCGATCTAGACAAGACCTTTGATACCATTCCTCACTAAGGAATTATTGATAAACTCAGCAAACTAGGCATCAACTCCTCTATCATTAGGTGGGTTACAAATTGACTCACAGATAGAACCCACAGTGAAAGTAGCGGACTCCAAGTCACACTGCTGACAATTCATGACTGGAGTCTCACAGGGATCTGTTCCGGGTCCTCTCCTGTTTGGCAACTACTTCTCAGAAGTCCAGGCCAACATGGAAGGCCTCTGGCTGACCAAATTCACAGACAACTGCAAGCTGGGAGCCATTATTAACTCCCCAAGTGATGCAGACATCCTACAGAAAGGCCTCACTGAGACCTATGACTGGAGTCAAAACCGTAGCCTTAAGCTTAATGCCAAAAAATGTGTCGTCATCCCCTTTGGGAAAAACTCAGTTCCCACTAATTACCATATTGATGGGAGCCCACTGAACACTGAAGCAGTTATAAGAGATCTGGGGACACAGGTTGACAGCAACCTCTCCTTCGACCACCACATTGCCACTGTGGTCAGAAAGTCCTTCTATGTGGCACATCTCATTACCAAGGGTTTTGTATCCGTGAAGAAAGAGGTCATCATTTCTCCCTACTCTTTCCTCATTAGACCAATCATAGAGTATAATGCCCTATTTGGCATTCACCTCACTAGACACCTGCAACAGCTGGAGAGGCCACAAAAGTACCTCATGAAAAGGATCCTAGACCTTAAACACATGTCCTACATGGACAGACTCAAAAAACTCCAGCTATTCTCTGTTTCATAGGTTCATAGGTTGGTACTAGGCTATTGGCCCTAGGCCTATACAAGCCTAGCCATAACAATTCCCTGGCTTTTTCTTCCCATGCTGTTTGCTTCCCTGGACTCCTGTCTAGCAGGGCGACTGATGTGATCCCCAGGGTGAATTTCCTTTCTCCCATCCAGTCATCAAGGTTCCTTTTGAAGAGGGCCAAAGAGGCACTTTGCTTGACATGTATGGGCAGTCTGTTCCAGAGTCTGGGGAATCTCTGGGTCAGGAACCTATCTCTCCAGCATGTTTTGTTTATTGTGATGACAAGGTTTAGATCCCTGGAGCATGTGGCTCTGAGGGATTGAGATTTCTTTAAGTGTAGCATGTCCAACAGCTCTGGGTTTGACATAGCCTTGTATGTTAAGCAGAGATCGCCTCTGAGTAGACGATAAATGAAAGAAGGGTCTATGTTAGAACATCGAAGTTTCAAAACTTCGAATGTTCTAATATCATCCCCTATTCAGCGAACTCTGAAAATAGCAAAGCTACAGAAAACCAAATTTTTTCCTATGGAAAGAATTCAGTTGTCTGTTTCTGACGCTTCCCTATTTTCAGCGCTGTGATGGAAAGTTACGGGTAGGGTTCAGGTAAGTGTGCGATTGGGCGTGGGTTAGGTGAGTTAGGGTTAGGGTGCGGGTCAGGTAAGTCTGCGATTGTGTGGATGTGAGGGTTAGGGCGGGGTAGGTGAGTTAGGGTTAGGGTGCGGGTGAGGTGAGTGTGCGATAGTGACAGACCTTAAGATTAGGGTTTGGGTTAAGGTAAGTGGATAGTTAGTGGTGTATGTACAGTTTAGTGTAGGGTTAGATGTAAGATTTTAGGTGTATGTGTGTGGATTGCTGCTTATTTGGTGTGCTTGTGTTGTGTGTATGTGTTTTGGAACAGCAAATTTTTTCCCTAGGAAAAAATTTGCTGTTCTACATCTTCGATGTTGTAAGCGTTCGCTGAATACGGGTCGATATTAGAGCATTCTAAGTTTTGAAACTTCGATGTTCTAATATAGACCTGTGACAGAGTATAGCTGGAGTTTTTTTAAGGCGGTCAGCATAGGGCATCTACTTTAGGCCTGTGATTCTTTTAGTGAGGTATTTCTGCAGCCTTTCCAGTTGTTGCAGGTGTCATGAGAGGTACATACCAAATGGGGCGTTGTATTCTATAATGGGTCTAATGAGGGATGAGTACAGTGGGACAATGACCTCCTTTTTTCTGGATGAAAAGCCCTTAGTGATGAGGTGTGCCACATAGAAGGATTTCCTGACTCATGTCGTCTACTAAGAGGCGATCTCTGCTTGACTTACAAAGCCATGTCTGACCCAGCTCTGTTAGAAATGCTACATCTAAAGAAATCCCAATCCTTCCGCACCACATACTCCAGAGACCTCAACCTCACTACCACAATAAACAGAACATGCTGGAGAGACAGCTTCATAACCCAGAGACTACCCTTGCTCTGGAATAGACTTCCCATACATGTCAAGCAGAGCACCTCACTAGCCCTCTTCAAGCAAACTCTTGATGAGTGGATGGGGACCACTCCAGTGGCTCTACTTGATAGAGCATTGGGAACTAACAACAGGTGGCATAGTGCCATGGCACTTCTATGGGCTAGGCTTGTACAGGCCCTAGGGCCATTAGCCTAGTACACAATTATGAACTTATGAACTTATGAACCTATGTAAGGGGTTACTCGAGTGGAGCTTGACTTGCAGATATGCAGCAGTCCCATCAAGGCGGGACCCGAGATCACCTTGTATGCCAGACAGAGTTCAGCTCTGAGGAGTCTGTAGGAAACTGAGTAGAGGGACAGAGCTTTTAACCTATCTGTGTATGGTAGATTTTTGAGGCCCTGAATTCTCCTGGTGAGGAACCTCTGTGGTTTCTCCAGCTGCTGCATGTGCTTTGTGAGTCACATACTGAATGGGGCATTGTATTCAATAATGGCCCTTATAAGGGAAGAATACAGGGATGTTATGACCTCCTTGTCCCTGGATGAGATATTCTCACTTATGAGGTGGGCCATGTAGAATGCTTAGTACAGCGGAAGCAATGTGGTGGTCAAAAGTTGGGTTGCTATCAACCTGAGTGCCCAAATCCCTCATGACTGATTGCATGCTTAGAACATTGTTATTATTAATGTAATAATTTGTGGGGACATCACAATCCCCAAAGGGGATCATGATGCATTTTTTGGTATTCAGCTTGAGACCATGTTTCTGGCATCAATCATTTGTTTGGGTGAGACCCTCTTGGAGGATTTCCACATCACTAGAGGAAATTATGACAGCACCCAGCTTGCAGTCATCTTCAAACTTGGTCAGCCGTAGCCCACTGGTTTTGGCCTACACCTCCGAAAAGTATATCCCAAATAACATAGGCACCAAGACCGATCCCTTGGGTATGCTGCTCATTACGAGTCTACTACTTAAGGTGGCTTCCCCTATTTTGACAAGGTGGGCTCTATTAGTGAGCCAGTTAGCAAACATCTGGTAACATACAGATTGATGCCTAGCTGAGGGAGTTTATCTGTTATGCCTGAGTGGGGAATAGTGTCGGAGGCTTTGGCCAGGTCAATGTAGGTGATGTGCACTGTCTTTTCCTCATCCATAGCTTTGTTGACTGTCTCAAAGAAGTTGACCAAATTTAACAGACATGACCTCCCCTTACTGAAGCCAAACTGTGGGGGATCAAATGTTTGGAGGTTGCCAATGTCCTTGTTCATGAGGACCATGATAATCCATTCCATGGCCTTGCACATCAGGTTAGTTAGGTTGATGGATCTATAATTTCCCAGTTTGGTGAATGCTCAACCTTTGTGCAAAGGGATGACAGTGGCCATCCTCCACTCTGCAGGGATGAAGCCGGTACTTGGGCTTTGTTTGAATATGGCACCTAATGGTGCTGCAAGTTATTCATAGAGTTCATGTAGGATGCAGCCTGGGATGTTATCGGGTCCCTTGGAGGCTGTATTTTTTGCCTTTGAGAGAGCAGTGATGACCTTTTCCCTACATATAAGGGGAAGGGCTGGTTCATAGGTTCATAGGTTCATACTAGGCTATCTGCCCTGGGGCAATTATAAGCCTAGCCCAATTCTGTATGGGTTACACCACCCCTTGATTTGAGTATACTGTGCCCTTTTTAAGGTTTAGTTTACTGTGCCTCTGTCGAATAGTGACACAGGAGTAATCCCTGGGACAAACCTATGATCCCCCATCCACCTATCGAGATTCTTCTTGAAGAGATTCAGTGAGGTGCTCTGCCTCACATGAACTGGAATTCTATTCCAGAGCGAGGGGAGCCTCTGGGTTATGAACCTGTCCCTCCAGCAGGTTCTATTTATTTCTGTGCTGAGGTTCAAGTCCCTCGAGCGTGTGGCTCTAAGGGATTTAGATTTACTGAGGTGGAGCATGTCCATTAATTCTGGATTTGACATAGCTTTGTATGTCAGGCATAGATCGCCTCGAAGTAGGCGGTATGCAACTGAGTAGAGCTGGAGTTTTTTTAACCGAGCAGCATATGGCATCTGTTTGAGACCCTTGATCCTCTTGGTGAGATACTTTTGGGGTCTTTCTAATTGCTGCAGGTGTCGGGTAAGGTACATCCCAAAAGGGGTATTATATTCTATGATGGGCCTGTTGAGGGATGAATAAAGGGGCACGATTACCTCTCTTGATCTAGATGTGAAACCCTTCGTGATGAGGTGGGCTATGTAGAAGGTCTTTCTAACCACTTTGGCAATGTGGTTTTCAAAGGAGAGATTGCTATCAACTTGGGTCCCCAGGTCCCTAATAACTTTCTCTGTACTGAATGGGTTTCCGCCTATGTGGTAATTTGTGGGCACATTGTTTTTGCCAAAGGGTATGACTATACATTTTTTGGCATTTAGCTTTAAACCATGGTGCTGGCACCAATTATCTGTCTCTGTGAGACCTTTTTGAAGGATGTTTGTGTCAGCTGGAGAGTTGATTATGGCATCCAGTTTGCAGTTGTCTGCGAACTTGGTGAGCCATAGTCCTCCCACGTTTGCCTGTACCTCGGAAAAGTATATACCGAACAAGAGTGGTCCCAGGACAGAACCCTGTGGGACGCCACTTGTGACCGGTTTCGAGTCTGACATGGCTCCAGCAACTCTCACTCTGTGAGTTCTGTCTTTGAGCCAATTTGCGACCCATCTTGTGACATAGGGGTTTATATTTAAGCTGGATAGCTTATCTATGAGGCCCGAGTGGGGTATTGTGTCAAATGCCTTTGCAAGGTCTAGATAGGCTGTGTGGACTACCTTCCCTTCATCTATGGCTTTGGTGACTGTTTCGAAGACGTCAACCAGGTTCAAAAGGCAGGATCTGCCCTTGACAAAGCCGAACTGGGTAGGATCTAGTGTCTGTAGGTCCCCAATGTCTTTGTTTATGAGCTCCATGATGATCCTCTCCATAGCCTTGCAGACTAAGCTAGTCAGGCTTATGGGGTGATAGTTTCCAGGGTCCGTAGAGGCTCCACCTGAGGATGTCTTGATTTACTGATGGGGGGACACAGGGGTGAAGTTTTCACTGAATCTGTCAGCTTGCAAGTTTGCTATATCTACGGCATTTGTATATGTGCTGTCCTTGACTACAAGTTCTGAACAGATCTGGGTGCTTCCTTTGAGACTGCGGTCATATGTGAAGAAGACCTTATGATTGTCTCTAGTAGATGTGGCCAATTTGGACTCAAAGTTTGCTTTGGAGGATTTCACTAGTGCTCTTATTTGCTTGTTCAGGCTTAGGAGAGATTGCTTCCAGTTGGGCACCTGCTCATTCTTGGTCCTGGACAGCAAAGGTTTACTCTTCCTTGCAGAGGATGATTTATTCCTGTTGGGTATTCCTGATTCCATACATCTATATAAATGCTTGTATAGTGCTTTGGTGTAGTTTTGGATACTAGTCCCAGTTCCTAGAGAGGGGGAGGGGGCTGTGAAGCTGTTTATACCATCCCTCAGGAGGCTGTAATCAGCTTTGGAGAAGTTTTTTGTTTGACCTTAGCTAGAGGGGGGTAACGGGCGATGATGACTTTGAAAGTGATCACTTTATGGTTGGATCTTACCAGGGAGGATGATACTGCAGGGATGCTGCAGTGGTTATTCATGTTGGTTAATACCAAGTCCAAGATAGTATAACCTCTTGTGGGGGTATCAACTAGCTCTTCCAAGGCATTTGCACTGACAAAATCAAGGAATCTCTGGGCATTTGTGTTCTGGCATGAGTAGATCTTCCAGTCTTTGTTTAGGTAGTTAAAGTCACCCAGGATCAGGGTAAATGGTTAAATCTTGATAGATTCAAAGAGGTCCAGTAAGACGGATTGGGCATCTTCAGTCAGATTTAGGGGCCAGTAGCAATGATTTGTATAGGGGTCTTGTCAATGGTTAACTGCACCTGGAGAGTCTCTTGTGCGTCACATTGTTTGATCAGCCTGGAGGTGTGTATGTCTTTAATATATATTGAAACTCCAACTCCTTTAGCTTTACTGCCTAGATTTTGAGGTCTGAATGTATGACAGGATGAGTAACCCGGAAAGGCTGGGATGCTGTCCGCAGCTTTGAACCAGGTTTGTGTGACTGCACAGATGTCAGCATTTGCCAGGGTTAAGGATGCTTGCAATGAGTGCAGTTTCATGTTTGGACTTCTAGCGTTTAGCAGCATGACCTTTAATTACCTTTGTGTGACCTGTGATATAGACCCTTGCATCATCTGGGACAAGACTGTTGATCACCAAAGAGCCTGTGGCCTGCTTCCCATCCTGGGAATGGTGCTATTTTCTTGCTTCTGGTGATAGAAGCAGTGAAGCAACATTGTATCCTAGCAGTAGTCATGCAGCAGCCAATCAGGCGAATACACTCTCATATTCATTCTTAAGGCTGATTTTTTTTTTATTGTCTGTTTGATTACCTGCTGTCTAACCAAATTTCAGAATATCTCCTTAAAAACTTCATCTGTAAATCATCATGCTCTACTTATTAGTTTCCTGTAAAGTGTTTGGCAGTGCTCTGTACAGATGCAGATGCCTTGAGTTGACATTTTTCCTGTCAAAGCACCCCTGAAATTTCACCAATACATACTGGCACACAGGGCAACTAGTACACAATGACAACTACTGCTCCCAGAGTGGCACACAAGATTCCCCTGATATTACGGCATATTCTAACTGCAATTGTCTAGTCAATAAAAAAGGGCATATTGCCATAGATATGAACATCCCACTATCACTTATGAACTTGGTAGAGGTGGGCATCCTGAAGCAATGTGAAAATTTCCTCATGTTTACTGATGACCTTTTAATTCACAAACAAACTGATATGGTATATGAGAGATGTATTTATGCAGTGCAACTGGATTCAATGATTTCAGATAAAAGTACTCCTAATCTCAGTCAGGTATTCAGTAATAAATACTCTGCACCCATCAGACACGGTTCAAAACAGACACATAGTCCACATAAGCTTAAATTAAATAAATTAAATTAAATTAACTTAAATGCAAACTTCCTAAACCCCAAAGAGCTCCTAGACAAAGTACACATAAATACGCTCAGCAGAGCAGAATTCTTTCAAACCACCCTTATCAACACACACACAGCCACTTCTCATGGAGCCTCTACGTCTAAGCCTATAATGCAAGTCACTACACAATCCAACATTCTGGTCATTTGAGACTCCATTGTGAGATGCACTGATGTGATTCTCACCAAGCTGAGTAAGGAAAAAGTCATTATCTGTTAATTAGCAGGGTCCAGGATCCATCCCATTATGTACACAATCATGTCATTGGGCCCGACATATCAATAAGATTCAGTCATAGTCCATGTGGGTCTAAATGACCTGAGATGTATCTCCTTACACTACAAGAAAAGAAACCATTTCCTGAATCAGAAAAACTTACTGCCATACAAAAGCCTTCTGAGCTATGTGTCTTCACAGCAAGCCTTTCTAAATCCCAGGGACTGCATCTCACAACTCTTGTTTGATAAAGTGAAAATGCAATTCACATGGCTATATGAAACAAAATAAAACTATGACAGTTTTTTGTTGTCACTTGAGAACAAAACAATTTTATTCTACCACTGAAGTTTAAACAGCCCCTTGCAGATGTAAACTAAATATTAAATATACATTGTTAGTCTTCTGAAGCTGAAATTACCCTTACAGTATGCCGAATAACTAACTACATCAGTGGTAGTACACATCAGCCATAAAACAGTGGTAAAAACTGCATTCTTACAATGCACTGAGAATGCATTGTCAATTTCATGTGCGTGGGCTTGTGGGCATGTACACTACATCTTAAACCTCTCTCCACTGACTCACATCAACAAAGAGGCAGAAATAGCAATGAATATGAATTACACAAAAGGCAAGATTTTCTTTTCCAAAAATACCATTGTGTTTCATAAATTACCATGACAATGTTGTGGATATTTCACATTTTTTAAAAGTGTGTGTCTGGTGTTCTTGCTTGTTCATTTAGGCTGTTCCATCATAATCAAACAATACCCCCCACCAGGGATAAATATGTGCTATCCAGACTTTGTAGTGCTGCATTAATGTACTGCATTAAACTATATTATAATACAGCATATCCCACCATTCCATATCATTCCATAAATACTCTACACTACTATACCATACTAATAATGTACTGTGTTATGCTATGCCATTTTAGTGTCATGCTAGACTATACTTCACCATGCTAATACTATATTAAACTTTGCTATATTGTGCTGTACATGTCATTCTTTACTATACTGGACTCTACTGTGCCATGCTATACTGTACATGACAAGTAAAAAGCCAAATAATCTGACTAACAATAGCCATTTGAAGTGTATAATATTTCAATAAAACAGCAAAAGTGAAAAGGAGTAAAAAGCAGCTGTTGATATACTTGTCAATAAAGTGTGCTCACAATAAATACAGAAGTTTTTTTTAAATTATCACTTATGATATAGGCAATCATACTTTTATATAAATGAAAACAAACCATACTGGGTGTACATGCATATGGTCGACCCGGTGAATGGTCGAGCAGGTATGGCCATAAAGGAGTGTGGCAACATCTCAAAAATGCGAGTACAAGTGTTGCAAATCGCAAAATCCCATCCCCTTTTTGACCCAAGTTAGCACTCATTTTAGAGTGTAGAGCAGTCGGAAATGTCGAATTCAGTGTTTTTACGACATTCTGACCGTTTGGCGTTACGGGATTTGCAGAGAAAAGTCGGTAACATGTATGGTCGAGCAATGTACGCTCGACTATATGAATGTAAACCACCATATTGACATAATTTTAGTTGCAAACATTATGCATCACAAACCATGCTGACATAATTGTATTTGCAAACATTATACATCACTTACAATCTATCCAGTAATTGTCAGTCAAACATTACATAGCTCATTCAAATCCGGCCTTCTGTTAAACCACGTCCCTCCTGTGCATGTATTGTTCCGACAGTTCCCAATTTTTTTCTATGTAATTTGCTCCTACAATATGCTAAGGATCCCAGTTCCAGTTGTTTTATCTCTGTTACTATATTCACTATTTCTGGTAAAGTTGGTTTAGACTTTGATTTCCATTTTCTATTAATTGCTTTTTTTGGCAGCCACCGTAATTAAACTCAACAAGACCTTACTATGTCTAGGCAATTCTGATTTTGCTTCATAGCTCAAAAAAGTCATTTCCTTAGTTACACCAATTTGCTCACCCAGTATCTCTGACAGAGCAGTCTGCAGGGAATCTTTAAAGTCTGCCAACTCATTACACTTCCAGAAAATATCAACAAATGAAAAACCAAACAGCTAAACTAAAACTAAAAATAAAAATAAAAATACCAGGCAGCAGCAACCAGATGAAAACGGCACAGACTGTTTATTCCAGATATTCAAAGTGAGCGCTTTCGGCTGCAATAATATACAGCCTTCCTCAGACAAAATACAAAATACAACCATTCTAATAGTTACCTTCACTTTTCAAGTTGTCACCCTATCCATCAAAAAAGAAGTGTGGTTAAAGGACAGCTTGTTAGGGCTGCCAGGATGATATCAGAGGAGGCTGACTTTCTTAGAGAATGTAATAATATAGGCAAAATGTTCCTGTGTAGAGGCTATCCATATAATCTAATAAAACAGTTACAAGAGGAAGTGCAGACCAAAAGACAAAGTGGTCACTTTAAGCCATTGTTGGGAGGTGGATTATTGGATAGGTTGACTAAGTTGGGTACAAATAATAATAATGATTTGGGATATATTGACTAAAAATTGGAATATCATTTTGGAAGATAGAGCATTAGCTAAAACTTTGGGCACGCATCCAACTTTTGCATATAGAAGGGGTCCCAACTTAAAGGCAATTGTGGAAAAAAGTAGAGATTCTAGTAAACAAAAAATATTTGGTATGAGAAAATGTGGAATGTGTAGCCAGTGTAAATATGTTGTAGCTTGTAGTAAAATTAATATTAATAAATTAAATATTTCCATCCAAGGAAACTTTAACTGTGAGTCAAGTAGGGTGGTTTATGTCACTGTTTGTGAAAAATGTCCTTCCTTTTACATTGGCAAAACAGAGAGGAAACTGAGAAAGCAAATTTATGAACATTTATATGCCATAGGAAGGAATGACTTGACAAACGCATTAGCTAGGCATATTCTTGAATATCCAGAACACAGTTTCCTATTTTCTGTTATCCATCAGGTAAATACTGATATTAGAGGCGGGCCCTGGCAGCTCCATTTAAAAGAGCAGGAGCTGTTCTGGCAAGTTAGAACATCTGCACAGTTTCACCAGGGCTAAATGATGTTGCCTCTATTAAGTGTATTTTAAAATTAAATGCCTTACGTAGATAAATTAGTAGGCAACAATGCCTTCTTAGTAAGGTTATTAAATTATATGGTTGGTGTTTTTTTTATAGTCATATCCACATTTAAATCTAAATATAAGTATAGTATACATATACATATATATTTATACTTATATGCATTTTGAGTGGCTTGTAAACATCATATATTTAATTTAAATTAATGTGTTTTATCCTATTTTATCTGATATTATACTAATGTTTTTATTTAGTTATATATTTACATAATGAAATGTGTAGGGGTAATCTTAATTATGTAAAGCTCTATGTACTTGTTAATTTGTCAATCTGTTAATTTGCTAATTGTTTGGGTCAGCTGAAGTGGATTGAATTAGTATTTAAGCCCAGTGTAATGCCGGGGCTTTGTATTTTGTATTTTGTCTGAGGAAGGCTGTATATTATTGCAGCCGAAAGCGCTCACTTTGAATATCTGGAATAAACAGTCCGTGCCATTTTTCATCTGGTTGCGACTCCCAGAAAATATGTTAACAGTTACCTCTTTCTTCCCCTTCACACCTCCAATATTTACTGTCTACCTGAGGAAAACATTCTTTGGAATCTTCTTGGGGTATAAAAATACTTCTGTAAATACTTTCATGTATCCCCCCAGTACAGAATTTGTCATTGATCAGAAAAGTTAGAAATGGAAAATGGCATTGCAGAAATACCAGAAAAAGTGACAAACCGTAGTTCGTTTTAAAATGTCATAGTTTTTATTTCAGTTCCTTCATTTGACCACACATTGACTCTTTGCAACTTTATTTTATAATTCATAGTTTTTGTTACATTTTGAAAAATAAATACAAATTTGCTTTGTGCAAAGTTGGGTATGTGACTTGCAGGTGGGTACATAATTGAGGGGGGTGCCATTATACCATGAAAGAACGTATGTTTAGGAACCAAACACCTAAAACTGATGCTAATGCTCGGCTGTGCGCAAGACACTGAAGGAGATTTGAAGACACTATTCTTGTCATGGAGTAGTATAATAATAATTTTTTTTTTTTGGAGACAAATACGTCTTAGACAGAATTAAGAACTAATGATAGGCTGTGTTGTAATCTAGGAAACAGATATGCAATTGGATACTTATCTGCCACTGTAGGATAGTACTACCAGTAACCAAACAACACGAGGAAACAGTGCAGAAACACAACTAAATCTCCAAAAAGAACTGGACAGAAGCAAGGACACAATAAATACTCCACTCTTTATTGGCACAATGAGTGACAGAAGACAGTTTAATGCTCACTGTGAATTATATGCGTTTTCGTCCGAGAACCTCCCAGACTTCATCAGAAAATGCAATACAATACAAATGCCTGCATTTAAATAAAGACCCACCCTCAAAGCAATTAATTCCAATTTTAGAATTAAAAAGACATACACATGAACCATAATACTATTCAATATAAAATGGTTTAAATCCTAAAAAACTCTAAAAAAACATTATAATAATGTAAATGATGTATGTTAAAAAGTACAGATATGTACCACAAAAAAGTTATAATTTAGCTGCTCTTAGTTTTAACAAGGGAAGCAAGGAAATACGGTCATTAAGACCTGGATGTTTGTTTCCCTCCAGGACCATTTGCCAGTAGGTTTCCCTAAATTCTAACTTTGTTTCCCAGGGACCCCCTCTAATGTCCCTGGACAACAGTTCCAGAACAAAAAATTTATAGTTAGCCCCCGCACATTGCAGTGTGTGCCTAAAAAGTGCATTCTTAGTATTACACTTGTTGATGTCATTAAGATACTCATATGTATGGCATTTTAATTGCCTCTCAGTTTTCCCCACATAAAATCCATCACACTGGTAACATAGGACAAGGTATACTATACCAGAAGTGTTACAAGTGGTGTATGTTCTACCCACCAACGTTTTATTTCTTGCCTTAATAAAAACACTTTAATCATGAATAATGTGGGGACATTGAGGACAGGCACCACACTGGTATATGCCAACTTTTCTGTGAGAAAAAATAGGCTTATAGTTGTTTTGTTCCAGCAATTTTTTTATATTCTGTCCCTTTCAGTAAATAACCTTAAGGGGCTGGTTCTTAAAAAATCCAGATCTGTAAATTCAACAAATGTATTCCATTCTTTCTCTAAAATGCCTTTAAGGAAATAGGCATCGCCACTACATTTTGTGACAAAGGCTCTATTATAATGCAAATCAGAAGCCTCATCAGCTGTCTTTTTATCCACCGTAAAAGAACCAGTTCCTAATATTGGGGGGTATTTATCCTGTCAGCCCATAAGGACCTCCTTTTTAACATCCAAAATCAATCATTTAGGATAGCCTCTTTCCTCAGACATCCTTACTATAATATCACATTCAGTGTGAAAGTCATCCTCTAATGAGGTCATGCGGCTAGCCCTAATCAACTTACCTTTAATGATACCTCCTTTTTGAAAAGGAGGATGGGCACTAGAATACCAGATGTAGAAATTTGAAAACGTTTTCTTCCTATAAATTTTGGATGTAAAACCCCCATCAATCTTAGAAATAGAAACATTCAAATAATGCATAAAGTCAAAATTGACCTGATGGGTAAAATCTAAAAAGGTGGTAGTTTGTACCAAGTAACCCATAAACTCATCCAAAATTTGCAAGTTGTCCCCCCAAAACAAACAAATGTCATCCAGAAATCTTTTGTACATCCTCCAACACTTGCAGAATGTACTATTGAATACAAATTTGCACTCCCACATAGCCAAAATAATATTGGCATATGTGGGAGCACAATTGGCACCCATAGCAACCCCACACTCCTGCTGAAAGAACTCCCCTTCAAAAAATATGAAGTTATTCTTGAGAATCAAATTGGCCATCTCTATACAAACAAAGATGTCATTATCTGGGACCCCCTTCCTGTAGTCTAAGAGCCTCTTCCAACCATATTAATCCAATGTCATGGGGAATCACAGAGAACAAATCAATGATGTCAATAGTGACAAAAATCAGTTCTTCGGAAAACAATTCCGACTTAACATTACTTAAAAAGTCCCAGGAATCCAACAAAATGTGCCCTTCACCTTTCCACAAATGTTTTGGTTTCCAATCCAAATATTTGACCAAAGGGGGCAATTTCTGAACCTTCTGAGGCCACAGTGGGTCTCAAGGGAGGATCCTGGGTACTTTTATGTACTTTGGGTATTCCAAAGATGGATGATACCCTCGGTTTGTTGTTCTCCAAATATGCATAAGTTGAAAAATCAATGGCACCTTGATCAAACAAATCCTTTTAGGCAAAATCAATTTTGTGATAAGAAATATTGATCTCATGTATAGAAATCAGACTGTATTTGGTTTCATCATGCAAAACAGACTGCATCTTGCCTTCATATAAGATCCTATCCATTAGTACAATTCCCCCTCCCTTGTCTGGTTCCATCATCCTAACATTAGGATTAGAACACAGGTCCTGCAATAATTTTTGTTCCTCTATGGGTAAATTGTGAGTAATTTTATAATATGGATGCACCCTATGCACTTCCCTTTCAAGGACCTGTTCTAAATTTCTAAGCTGGGGATGAAGAGGGGGATTATATGCACTAAGATTCTTAGGAACTGTGGTCTGTGTTGTCGGAGCCACTTTACCAAAGGTGTACTCTAAATTCAGTTTGCATACAAACATCTTGATATCTAATATGACATTTGAGAGGTTACTTTTCTGTGTTGGAATAAACTTAAATCCGTTCAGGAACAATCTAAAAAAATCCAAAGTAACTATCACGTCGCTGTAATTAAAATTATGAAAACCAGAATAACTAAAAACATTGTGTTCTCTTGTAATCACCAAATCATCGTTCACCTCCGGTATCTGGGGTATATCCCGGTTCCCTGTGAAAATGGTTGCCCTGATGATTGTTCAAATTTCTAATTCTTTCAGACTACAAACTCATTCTCCTGTTCTAGATTGTCAATTTCCTGCATTTTGGAAGAAGAATTCTGATTGTTGTGCATATCATGAAGACCATGTTCATTTGTGTTTTGGTTACTTCCTATATACCCATCACCTTCTGGTGGTGTAAAATTAGGCTGTACCTTCGGAACAGGGTACTGTTTACCATCCCTATAATCCTTCAGGTCCCTATCCATTTTCCTATACTTCCTTTTCAAAATATCATCGCATCTCTTTTCCGCACAGCATCTAACATCAAAATATCTAGCCCCTTTCATTTTCAGTCGCAAACAACAAGTCACTCGTAATGGCGTTGTTTAAACTTTCAATATACAACTTTAAATTATCCATTTCACACTCATCATTTTTAATAATAGCCCTCAAAATATCTAAACCACATTTATCAAAAATGGCTATGAAACTCAAAGCCTACAATAACATTGTTCAGGTATTTGCAAACCCGTAGACCCTTAGGAACAATACCAGCCATGATACATTCATTCAAGTACATATTGTCTAATGAAAGAGATTTGTACCTTAAAAGAACATCATACAAATTATTTAGTCCATTAGAATAGTTGTCCATAAGTGGTTTGTTAACAGCAACAATCTCAGGTTTCTGAAAAACCGGCTTCTGCAGTAACCAGGTCTTTAGATCCACCTGTGAAAGACTCAGCCTCAGGCAAGACTAGCCACCTTCTTCTTCGATCACCGGAGATAACTCATCCTGCGTGTGAAAGACGTGTGCTTTCCAGTGTTTCTCCTTCATTACATCCTTTGGAAGTTAGAAGTGGCAAGTCCCCTTTCTGAAGAGCTTGATTCAATCCTCGTACTCGTTGTGGAAGACCATAAATGGCTGCCTCTTCCTGATTACACGAAATATGGACGTTCAAAAGCAAAGCTGACAGTCCCTGGCCAACAGGAGTGAGTAGGTCAACAAGCTACGTAAGTTGACCTGCCAGTTTATGAAATTCCCCTACCACAGACCCATGGTGACATCCTGTTTGGGTCTCAGTAGGGATGTGTCCTTCCAGATCCTCTATAAATTAACCAGTAACCAAACAACATGAGGAAACAGTCCAGTAACACAACTAAATCTCCAAAAAGAACTGGACTGAAGCAAGGACACAATAAATACTCCACTCCTTATTGGCACAATGAGTGACAGAAGACAGTTTAACGCTCACAGTGAATTATATGCATTCTCATCCGAGAACCTCCCAGACTTCATCAGAAAATACAATACAATACAAATGCCTGCATTTAAATAAAGACCCACCCTCAAAACAATCAAGTCCCATTTTAGAATTAAAAAGACATACACAACAACCATAATACCATTCAATATAAAAGAGTTTTTGTTGTGTCCTTGATTTGGTCTAGTTCTTTTTGGATAGTACTACCAGTAGTTACATTTAAGAAACTGACAGTGAAAATCATGATGGCAGAGCATATCGTGCAGGGCATATGAAACTACAGGCTTGTAACTGTGGAGAATTATTTGGTTTATAGATGGCAGACAACAGCTCATGCAATCAGCATGTCAGGACGCAATAAAATGAGTCCTGAAACATATAGGCTGACTTTCAGAAAGAAATGGAATTGTGTATACTAAGTCTGAGAGGGCCATTTCCCAGAATATTCAATTTTTTCCAAGGTATGACAATCTCAGAGTTGGTATATTTAAGTATGGGGATGGGGTGCTGGGCTTTCCTGCAAAAAAAAAAAAAGAAGTTTAAAGCAGATTCACTTTTCTTATAGATTTATATATATATATATATATATATATATATATATAATATTTTTTTTCATACTGTTGGCATTTACTGTTACAAGTGCTGACATTTCAGTAGGGAGCTTAGGAACACATTACACCACAAATAAAAGTATATTAAAAGGCAGTTTTTCTCAGAGCAAAATGAAAATAAACTAGTAGATCATTTCTCCCACCTTCACTGTGGAAGTGGTTGCATTTTTCTGGTGTATAGGAATCTGACGGTAGGAAAGGATATAGAAAAGCACTAGTAATGCTGTACAGATAAAGGTGGGGAGGAGGGACTGGATATAACAAGAGCAAAATATGAGGTCATTTTTAGAGCCAGTCATATCTATTATAAGTTGTGGAATTTCTTGTACATTTAGGAATAATGAATTAGAATAAGAAGTAAAATAGCTTCTTGGTCTGACAATCCTAAACCTTTATTCACCAATCACAAGGGCATTTTTTTAAACAAAATCAATAACTGAATATTGGGAATCTTGTTGGTTTCAAAATATGACATGCATTTAATGAGTGGTTGCAGAACGTCTTCCCAGGGGAACATGAAGACTGTCTATGCTCGTACCCTTGTCGTTGGTTTCCTTTTATTAATATTCTTAAATACTCTAATTTGGGATATTGTGTTTGGTGACTGTTTTACCAAACGTACTACATTAATTTAAAAACTAAAAAGCAACTAATTTACTCACACCATTCCAAACCATTTTAAATATCTTTATGAAATATTTATCGGCTTTGTAAGTATTCCTGGTTGTTGTATACAAATACAGCTTTTTGCAGGCATTTTGATACATAAAGGAAATGAATACGCAAAATGTATAAGCATTGTAGTAGAGAAGTCATTTTCATCCTTATATTGTGCTTATAAAATGACGTAATTTAAGTACAGCTGTAAAACATATTTTAATTTTTATTTTGGTAAATAGTTTAGTTACTGTCATATATATTTCTGTTCAGGTTTTACTTAAACTTTCAACTGCTAGAAGATGGTTCTTGAGATAACCAAGGTTTTTTAAGCAGACTAACCATTAATATACCCCAGGTCTGGCTTCGCAATTCCTTATGTGAAAGGTCAGCATGCAATGGGGATTACAATGACTAGGCTTCAAATGGTCAATCCAATCAACTGCCTCCCATGAACCTACGACACTGTTTGCTATATATTCAGACTGCATCCAATCAACTGTCTATCATAAACCTACGACACTATTTGTTATATATTCAGACTGTATCCAATCAACTGCTAGCATGAACCTACGACACTATTTGTTATATATTCAGACTGTGTCCAATCAACTGTCTATCATAAACCTACGACACTATTTGTTATATATTCAGACTGTATCCAATCAACTGCTAGCATGAACCTACGACACTATTTGTTATATATTCAGACTGTCCAATCAACTGCCTAGCATGAACCTACGACACTATTTGTTATATATTCAGACTGTGTCCAATCAACTGCCTAGCATGAACCTACACCACTATTTGTTATATATTCAGACTGTATCCAGTCAACTGCGTAGCATGAACCTACAACACTATTTGTTATATATTCAGACTGATGCAGTCGCCTATGTAAGACTCTTAAATAGAATCATAAAAGGAGACAAACCTTTCTCCATTTTGGGGCCTTAAACTTGGTTACTTCTCTCAGTTGAGGTAAAACTAGCCAATAACATAAAATATTTCAAGTATACCCCCCATTGCCTCAGAGTAATATTGTCAAATGTGGAAAGCGCTTGGTTTAAAATTTTTATTCTGCTCTAGTCACATATGCGTTTAGCCCCTTCTTAGCAAAAATGTTATGTATTTGTCTCCCAACTATTTCTCATTTCCAAAAAAAGTTCCTCATTCTGCTTTATTAAAATTCCATGCAAAAATCAAAAGGTATGTGGTACTGAATCACATTGTTTTATAATTGAAACAAAGTATAAACACAAATCAAAACTGCTTAACTGCACTGTATCTGATTAAGTTGTTTGCAACTGATATATATTTCACCCATTTGTTACCCATTTTGAGGCACTCTTCTGCATTTGGAAAATGAAGACTTAAAACCACAGTCACACACACGTTATCTTCATTATTTTTTTCCCTATGACTGGAAGACAATCTTGGCTACTAGCCGATATTTGTTTATATTTGTTTTATGTCCTCTATATCAGATGCCCATCAAGCCACTGGCACTACTGTCCATTCATTCCTCCTCATCAGGCAAAAGCCATACATGACTTTTTTCCTTTTTTGGCCTAAACACTTCCCTGGTAGATGATGTGAGGGCCTGTCATCCCTTTCATTGTGGGCATGGGCCCCCCACACCGTACACACACACACACACACACACACACACACACACACACACACACACACACACACACACACACGCACACACACAATGGAGACTAGTGCAGGGACAGGCATATCCCACAGCCTCTACATGCATGCCATTCATCTCTTTCTCTCCAGTAGGTGCTGGCATTGCCATGGCCTAGACTGCTTCTCTGTCCAAACATGGATGATCAGAGTTTTATACCATAGAGCTGACTACTAACAAATTATTAGACATTGCAGATTTTGCTATGGGGGTCCATACCTCTCAACTGTACAGATTTTCACAGAGTGTTCAGATTTTTGCCTCATATCTGTGGTCTGTTTTTCATAAAATTGTGGCTTTCTGGAACACTAGTGGCATGAGTTTCAGACTTCCTACCCATACTTCAGAACAGTCACCGTGTAAAACTAACTGGAGTGAGGTATTCAATGGAAAAACTGCAGATGGAATGTGGAAAGTTTTGAAAGAGAAACCTTTTGAGTGCAAAAGATCAAAAAATGTTTAACATCAGGAAGTAGCTTACAACATCAGGGTGATATGTTTCCATAAGAGCAAAATATCTGATTAAGGTGAGAGACAAAAAATATAAGAAATGGAAGAGAGGTCGAACTACAACTTTGAAAACTAAAATAAACAAGCTGTACAAACAGATTAAGCATAGTGTGAGACAAGGTCAAGAAAAAATTTGAAGAAAATTTATATAAAGATATTGAGCATAATATGAAACCTTTTTATAGATGCATAAGACATGGAAGGAGTAAAGAGGGTCTATATTAGATGAACGAAAGTTCATCTTAGCGAACGCTGACATGAGCGAATATTGCGAAACTCGAAACCACAATTGCAAAATCGCAGTACAGTGAAGATGGGAATATTTGCCCTTACAGTGAAGATGGGAATATTTGCCCTTTCTTCACTGTAGTGCAATGTCGGAGTTCGAATATATATTTAAGGGGGGTGGGGGGCGCAGCCCACCAGAGTTGCAGTTTCGAGTACTTGGATATTCGCTCATGTGAGCGTTCACTAAGATGAACTTTCATTCATCTAATATAGACCCGAGTAAAGACATACAAATTGATAAGCTGTGCATAGATTCTAAAATGTATTCTCGGATATAACATATTATAGATGTATTTACAAAATCTTATGCAAAACAGTTTGGCTCCACAAAGGAGGTGATAAGTTGTACTAGTAACATCCAAGTAACCTCAGATACTGGAATCAAATTAGATTATATTGAAAAAGAACTGCGCAAACTGGATCCAAACAAAGCAGGGAGGACATGGAATTAGTAACAATGACCTGAGAACACTTCAGCAAGAACTTTTAATATCATTATATCTATTATTCACTAGGTCACATAAATATGGAAGATTCCTCAAAATTGGAAACATGCAATTATTAAACCTGTCTTTAAGGAAAAGGGGAGTAGAGCAAACCCAGAGTCATACAAACCCTTTAGTCTACTTTCATGTTGTGGAAAAATAATGTAGAAGTGGCAGCTCGTGCCATCGGACTGCAGGACTGCAGCCCTCCCAGCAAAAAGAGTCTTTGCTTTGGATATTTATTTTACATGATTCAATAAAAAATGTATTTAAATATTTTGTTTAGTTATTGTGCTGTCTAGTGACTCGAGTCCGACCGACTTGCAAAGTCCTGGAACCCAAACTGCGCATGCTCATCGAGTTCCGTTTTTTTTTTTTTTTTAGCGTTTCTTCTGTAAATCTGCCTGACTGCTGTAAAAGCTGTCTAGATTAACGAGAAGGCATCAGCGTGATGCCCAGAAGTCTAGGCGGTTTAATGGTGCAGAAAAGTAGAAGGGGAGTCGGACTGCCACGTCCGTAGTCGCGTACATTAAGTGGACAGCTGCATGGCTACTGATTGGTTCTCACTCTCCTCTCTTCTCAAAAAAAGAGCAAGAACCAATCAGTAGTAGTAACCTGTAGCACAGTACTTTGATTATTGTGCTACGGAGTTTGGACCAGTTAGTTAAAGTTAAAGAAACAAACAACTTTTTTTTGGCTTGCTTGCTTGCCTGCAGTGTTGGTGTTGCCTCCTTGCTGGTTTGCTTAGCAGTTACCGAGTCAGACAGACAGGAAAAGAATTTAAAGAATTCCTTTCTTTGTGACTGAGACGGACAGTCACTTTTTTTAACCAAATTAAACTGAGGTAGGTGTCGGCTCTGCACTGTAGATGTATAATCTGTTATCTGATTCTGTACAGAGGCATGCGTACATGTTATAGCATTTCTGAATGGACGGATTTTTCCAAGATTTTAGAGGCAGCTGAAGGGATTTTAATAGGATAGTAATTGTTAAATGTTGTAACTTGTAATGGTTCCCCCTTTCTGCATTGGTGCAACTAGACATTGCTTTCATATTGCAGGATGTATTCTTGTTTCTGACTCACATGGCCATAACACCTACATCTTCCATCAGCCACCAGCTGGAATTATACTCTAAAGGAGCTATTGTTAGTGTAACAAATAAATGCTAAAGTTATTTACCCTAAAATTCTAGACAGCTTATATAAATATTGCAAACAGAAAAAAATATGTAATACATATTTTTTAAAGCAGTTTGATTTTTGGTTGCTTTGATATTAGCTTTTTTTGTTGGCCAAAGAAGTCTTATTTTTCAAGGGAAAGATGCAGCAATATTCTTTTAAAAACAAACGTTATAAAACTGGAAACAAGTCGATTCTGCTGACTCTGCAAGGTCCAAAAATGGCCTCTAGATTCCCTAACTACTTGTACACAAGCACAGTCATACACAGACACAAAGTCATCTATCTGCGTGTATGTTTGCTTGCATACTGGTAAACTGGACAAGGATTACATGGTTAATACTTTATGTCCTGCTTTCCTCAGGAAAAGTAATATTCAACTGAAACTACCATAACAAAAAATAGCTCTTTTCTCTGAGCTGTGGCAACCTTAGAGATTGTTCTGTGATGTAGATGAGTATAGAAATATAGTTATTTGCTTTTGGGATGGAAGGCAAAGTACATTGTAGAAAAAAAATACTGTTCTCACTGATAGGTAATTCTTTCTCTGTATGAAGTGCATATAAGCCATATACGAAGGGGATTCTGACAATCTGTCATGCATCCAGTTAAAATACAGTACTACATATGTTGTGCACTATAAAGTGAATATTTCACTATAGTAAGATGCCTATGGAAGTTCTGTTTTATGACACACACACTGTCATTCTTTCAAGGATGCCTTAGAATCACAACAGTATAATTCACATGGTGCATGGTATGGTATCTTTTCATCTAAATATGGTCTGTAATGGATAAGTACTCCACAGGCTTGTTGTGCAATAAAAATAATTAAAATCAACAGAGATACTGCAATATATTATGGGTATGGCACCAACATCACCATAAAACACTGCAGGGTATGGCATTCAAATGACACTGGTGCTGTGGGCCCTCCTCCAAAAATGCATTTTTTGTAACTGCATTTCACAACATTAATTAGCTATTACCTTAAATGATTTTGTTGAAAAATACAATAACAAAGATAAGTTATTTCCAGAATGCATAATGCTGTTAAACTTGTCTTGTATGAAAAAAACTGTATCTCTTACTGACACAACTACCATTTTTCTGACTTTCTTGAAGCAGGTTTCAATACTTCTGACATGCTATAGTATATAAAATACTAAAATAGCAGTTTCCAGAGAAGGCAATATACTTTCAGAACAATAAAAGTACATATTCAGCATGCAGTGTGTAACACAACTATGTTTCATGACTAAGCCGTTCATGAAACAGGAAGAGGTCAGACACAGAAGATGTCCTTGTATAAGCCAGTGGAGATGGAGTCTGTCTGATGCTACCTTTTACTTACATAAAAACCTCAAGGCAGATGTCACTGTACAAGTGAGTAAGAAATGCGGAATGTCCTGTACTAAGCTATGTTACCTTTCACTTAAAAGCCTCAAGGCCCCTACATAAGTAAGTGGGAAATGTAGAATGTCTGATTGCTGCCTTTCACTTACATGAAAACCTCAAGGCAGTGCAGGTGTCACTGTACAAAGGAGTGGGAAATGCAGAATGTCTGGTACTATGCAAACTACCTTTCATTTACTGAGTCACTTTTCATATGCATTTCCTGAAAATGTAAAAGAAGCCATTCAAAAAGCAATAAATTAGGAAAGTAAGACATTAGGAGTAAATTAGTATTAAAATAATCACTGTTATTGTGTTGTCTTTTGGGGGCGGCCGCGATGGTGCAGCGGTTAGCATTGCCACCTCACAGCAAGGGGTTCTCCAGTTCAATCCTCAGCTGGGGTGCCTTCTGTGCAGAGTCTGCATGTCCTCCCTGTGGTCACAGGGGCTTCCTCTGGTTTCATCCCAAAGACATGCTGTAGGTAGATTGGTCACTCTAAATTGACTCTAGGCGTGAGTGTGTGAATGTGTGTGCCTTCTGCTGTGGTGACCCCTAACCGGGAAAAGCCAAAAGAAGAAGACTGTGTTGTCTTTTGGGTTAGTTTTCTTCAATATGACATGGTGTGACTTTAGTGCTGCATACCTCTCAACTGTCCAGATTTTCACAGAATGAATATATTTTTGCTTATTTTTGGTTTGTTCCTCATAAAATTTGTGGTTTTCTGGAAAATCATTTAGGAATGAAGTCACTAAATAATGACAGACATTGAGTTTCAGACTTCATACCCTTCAGAAAAATGCATGCTAAAGCAAGACCATGTTACTCTATCTACTGTCTTAAGTTTATACAAGAGCAATTTTTAGTATTGTTTGTATGTTCCCCCAATATATTTGGCCTTGTCTAGATTTCCTGCATTAAGAGGTTGAGACGTGCATGCAAATAAATCACTTTATAGAATTAGGTATATCCAAACCTCTCAGCTGTCCCCGATTTTGGCTCAAAATGTTGCTCTCCCCTAATAATCCCTCCGCAAAATGGCAATTTTGGAGGAAAGCGTGGAGGGTTTACAATTAATAAATGTAATGATCAGAGTTATAGATTAATTTTATTTCAGAAATGCATATAGGTTCTCATATTTTGTCAGCTGCTCAACTTAGCAGTACTAATATTAAAAAAAGTGTTCCTTCTTTGACAGGTTCCCAGCTGTATTGTGTGGCGATTTTATATTTTTGCATCACATTTTTTGGTCTGTTTTTCATAAAATTGTGTTTTTCTAGTAAATTAGTGGCAAATCATTAAAGACTGAAGTTAAAAAATAATGACAGACATTTGAGTTTCAGATTTCACACCCTTCAGAAAATTCATACTAATGCAAGGCCTACTATTCTATTATCTTTCTATGTTTACACGAGTAATATTTAAAAATTGTCCTTATTTATGGGCCTTTGTCCCACTTCTATTTATGGCTTTGCCCAGATTTCTTGCTCTGAGGTTGCAAGGTATGACAAATGTGTCAGGGCCATCACCATCAGCCAGAGACATTTCAAATTGTGACATACTTGTTGCACCCCACTCCCCCATGTAGTGACTCTGGATGTGTCCAAGCAAGGCAAGGAGCAGTTATGCAGTGTAAGTGTGCAGAGTACCCCCCATCCAAGGTAGGCACAAGTACTACAGTGGCTTTTCATCTGTCCTTGATTTTGCAGAATGTTCTTGTTTTCTGAAATATTTTTATACTGTTGATTTATGCTTCTTATTATTCAGAAAATGCATGTTGTTGCAGTCCCTGTTGCTCTGTTTAAGTAGTAATGCCTTAATGACCATCAGGTAAGCTTGTCTGAGATTGTAAGATGCAAGTAAGCTTTAATAAGCATACTATTAAATAATTACCAACACTGAAAGCCTTTTTGCTGTTGCCATGCAGGGAATATTTACATAACTAGATAACTTATAAGCCTTAGTTATTGAAATGCATATGACAGTATTTGTAATAAAGGACAGGATTAGAGTATTTTCAGAAGCTCATTACACGTGTTGGAGACTTCAAGTCATCTTTGCAGGCTTTACCCGTAAACTAAACAGAATGTCAATCTATCATGTGTGGTCCATTACCTGTACAGTAATCCTTTAAGCAATGTATCTTGAGCTTGTTTCTTGTTTGCTTTTCATTTTTTACTTTGATCATGTTTTCCCCATGAAACAAGTAGATAGTTGTTGTCAGGCAGCAGGACTTTTTTGGATAAGAAACATTTTTACAAGTGGGGGTATCACAGTGATTGCTACTTTCAGCATGTTACTTGGTACTTTAATAAAGCTGAATATAAATTATAATTAGAATTGTCGTACAAGGAGAAGTGGTTTGAGTTGAGCGCTGCTTGTTTTTCTTGTACTTGATTTTGACTGGCATTCCAGTAAAGTAATTTATTTTTTCATGCCTTGCAACCTTTTTGTTTCCATCTAGATATTAAGTAAGCTGTCATGTAGCCAATGCATTGAAATATTTTTTTTCTTCTACACTTCATTTTGTCTTGATTGGACTCTTATAATGACGGATTGGCAAACAGGGTAGCGTATTTAATTAAAGTCCCAGTTTTTGTGGTTTTGAGCATAGCCCCACACCTTTCTAGTTGACCACACCCTTCCTCTTGGCCCCACCCATTCAGCTGTCTACTGCAACCCCTCTTTGATTTGACGTCAACAGCCGCCAGTGGTAATAATGGATATGTTATTGTCAAAAATAGATAGACTGAGACTTGAAACCATATATCAGCATACATATGTTGAAAATAGATCTATTACCACCTGTAACATGATGTCCTTTAACAATATAATAACAGCTATGAATGAAAAAATGTGCTGTGATGTAATCCATATAAATTTAATGTCAGCATTTGACAGTGTCATTCACAAAACACTGATCAATAAATTAGTAGAACTAGGTATTGATGTACTGTTGATAAGATGGATAGCTGCATGGCTTACAAATAGGACATGGCAAGTATCATACAGAAACTGGAAGGTGAAATCCTTGGTTACAGTCAGGGTGTCCCACAGGGCTCTGTCATAGGCCCTTACTTGTTCAAATTGTATCTTTCAGACCTCACTTTTTCATCTGAGGTGCTCTACAATCTATATGCAGACAATCTGAAATTGGGTAAACTGATTACATGTGTTACAAATAAGAAATGTCTGCAAAATAACTTGACTAAATTGACCATTTGGGCACAGGAGAATAATATGCTGATAAATACATCAAAAACTAAGCATATGAGATTTGGGAGACATAAATTGAAAGGTGACTATTTAATACAGCACGCAGTGATTGAAACTGTGGACTCATTTAAGGACCTGGGTATATGCATAGATTCAGCTATGAGTTTTTCTATTCATATCAGCCAGATGGTTAGTGATAGTTATAAAGCTATAGGTTGTATAAAAAGATTTATAAAGTCTAGGAAATCAAAAATGATGAAATCATTGTTTGTTAGTTACATTAGTAACTGAATTCTGACTACTAGTAGCCTAGATATCTATGAATATCCATATAGGTTTGACTCTTTGGTGCTCTGTCATATTACTATATGATGACATGTATTACTATAAATGTACAAGCACATCTTAAAAATAGTCACCTGGATTTGATTATATGTATTGCATTTTATCTGTATATTATTAGAATGTATATTATTAGAATATCCATATGCTTGGAGCTTTTCTCCCCGGGCCTCCGCTGAAAATGGACCTGTGTCCAGTCGGGCTTTCTCGGTTACAAATGTAAAATAAAAAAATAAAAAAAAAAATAAATAAAATTAGACCCACAATTGAGTATGGAATAACAATATGGAAATTCTATAAGAAAACACGCATGAGTAAAATGGAAAGAGCACAGTGGAAATATACCAAGGGCATCCATGTGTGTGAAAATTTTACTTATTAAGAAAGACTAAAATATCTGAACTTGTACAGTGTCTCTTACAGGAGATCTTATTCAGGTATATGGGGCAATTAGAGACAACTACCTCTGGTAATGTTTGGGGTTATCAAAAATTACTAGAGAATCAAGATCACCAGCTATTGGAGAACCTACATTCTGCCTCTCAGTAGTCATCTTGGGATTAGTGCTTCTGTTTTCTCCTGGTGAGAGAAGGAGCACAGGGACATTATTACATGGAGACTGCTGATCTCCAGAAAGTGTAATAACTGCTTTATAGGTGACAGCTTGGAATCTGTGCTTATATTCCCATCCTGGTGAGCGTAGGAGCAGAGTACATTGATTCCTGACCCTTTCTGGTTGGAGAGAGATTGTCTGTGCTTAACGTACCTGATTGGTCTGGTTGCTATTCAACACATCTACCAGAAAAAGGCTACAAGCCTACAGGCCCTTGCATCATCTGGGACAAGACTGTGGATCACCCAACAGGCCGTGGCCTGCTTCTCTTTTTGGGATTGGTGCTAACATTTTGCTTCTGGTGACAGAAGAAGCAAAGGAGCATTGTATCCCAACAGAGTGAAGCTGTGCTGAAACCAGCATTAGTAGTAGCCAGGCAGTAGCCATTCATGTGACTCCCCTCTTTTCATCATTCTTGACAAGCTAATTCTTTGTTTTCAGTAAGTATTGATTTCTTTCTAACTTCAGAATATCTGCCTTAATACTTCATCCTTAAATTTTCAGGGTCTATGTATTAGTTTCCCCTCAAGTGTTTGGCAGTGCTCTGTACAGACTCAGACACCTTGAGTGACGTTTTCCTGTAAAAGCACAATTGAAATTTCTCTATTATCTAGTTGCACACAGGACAACTACTTTGTAGTGACAAGCATTGTCCACATAGTTGCAAACCAGATACTCCTGACAGTGACTGATATTCTCACTCCAGCAGTCTAATCAATAAAAAAGGGTCTGTTGCCATGGATATGAACTTTCCTACTGTTTCTGTTATCAGCTTGTTGGATATGGGCATCCTGAGACAATGCAGAAATTGCCTCATGTTTACTGACAACCAGTTAATTCTCAAACAAACTGATATGGTATGTAAGAGATGTATTGACACAAAGCCACTGGAGGCAAAGCTCTCACATAAAACTACTCCTAATGTCATTAAGGTTGTCAGTAGTACACATGCTGCACCCATCACGCACAATTCAAAGAGACATATAGACCCACATATACTGAGGTACTTACATGTAACCTTCCTAAACCACAAAGACCTCTTAGGCAAAGTATACATAAGAAATACCCTCAGCAGTCCCACACGCACTCTTTCAAAACAACACCCACATCCGCACATAGAGCTACATCTCATGGAGCTTCTACCTCTAAGCCCACAAGGCAAGTCACCACACAATCCAACATTCTAGTCATTGGAGACTACATTGTGAGACACACTGATGTTCCTCTAACCAGGCTGAGTAAGGAGAAAGTTATGGTCAGTTGCTTATCAGGGGCTAGGATCTGCCACATTACACATGCACTCAGGTCATTGGATTACAATTACCAATATGACTCAGTCATAGCCCATGCGGGAGTAAATGACCTGAGACGTACTTCCCTAGACTATATGAAGAGAGACATCATAGAGCTTTTGGAATGTGTCTCAGGCTGGTATGAGCCTAGCATTGAGCAGCATTTTACCTTCTCTAAGGATGATGCCACAGTACAAACAAAAGATGATTGACTTTAATAATTGGCTTAGTTTCTGGTGTCATTCTAAGGGGGTGCAATATTTGTCAGCATGGAAGGAGATAGTCAACAGACCTTGCTGCTTTGCCAGGGATGGTCTGCACATGTCCCCTCTAGGCTTTCGAATCTAAGGTAAATCATTGTCTTCCCCCATACTGCCTTTTTTAGGCAATGCCAAACTGAAAGTACTTGCAACATAGCAAATCAAAATCAAGAAAATCTAAAGGTATTAACTGCTCAATCCTAGGAGACTAAACAAAAAAAAACTCCACTCCCTGGAAGCTCTCTTAACCCTAGAGAATGCTGGTCTGTGCAGACTCAGGCACATGGTTTAAAGCCACCAGCAGTACAGGGTTATAATGCCTTCCACACATTTAGACCAGCTACTTCACAGGCAAGGACTAAAGGTGGCAGTGTCTCTATTTACATCAAAAATAAAAATCAATATACTTCAAGGCTGGTGAAACAGGATAATGCATGCTCCATGTTCAAATCTCCATAGGTAAAATCCAATGCCACTTCCTTGCAAGCTATAGGTCCCCCTGTATGATCCAGGAAGCCCATACCATGTATTTAAGCTTATTAGAAACACTAACCATCCAACCCAATACCATATTCATGGGTGAGTTTAATTACCCCACTATTAACTGTGAATCCTATACGACATCAAACGTACATGCACAGAGATTCCAGATTTGGTAAACACAAACTCCCCGGACCAGATAGTCAATACACCAACCAGTGGTGCAACCATACTGGATCTGGTCCTCACTGATATGGGAGAGCACTGCACACCCCCTGATGTAATACTTTCCCTGGTAAGGTCAGACCACAAAATGGTCTCCTTTGAAGTAAAAATAAAACCTGGACCCCAAGCTAAACTGGGGATCTTCAGGAAATATTCTAAGGCTAACCTCCTGCTATTAAGTGAGAACCTGGCAAAATTTCAAGCCCCTGTAAACCCTGAGAACACTTCTGCATATGCAGAACTGTTCACAGAAACCCTATACAAGCATGTTAATAGCTGTATAGAAGCAGCTGTTTACATGCTTGTACAGGCATGTTAATAGCTGTATAGAAGTAGTTGTACTCACCAGGAAGAAGAACAGAACTAACTCTAAGAACAAGCCACCCTAGTGGAATCACAAAATCAGTCGGATGTATAACAGGAGGAAAAAAATCATGGCAAAAATTAGGAGGTGCAGCACCTAGCAGGAAAAAAAGCACTCTAACTAAACTAAACAAACAACTCAGAGGACAAATAATATTTAGCAAGACCAAATTTGAGGTAAGTTTGGCCTCCCAGGGCAAGGACAATCACAAAGTATTCTTTAGCGATGTCTGCAACCTCTGTGTACAGAGGTCATTGTAAATGGTGCCACCTATACTGAGTCAGAGAATATAGCAAACCTCCTGGCTGATAAATTCAGCTCCAACTTTACTCCCCTCTCCCCCTCAACCTTCCCTTAGGAAATATCATCAAATATAACTCCCCTTACTATCACTAGGGAATAGGTCCTTAATGCTTTCTCTAAGACCAAGAACACTGCATCAATGGGCCCAGACAATACCCCAGGATGCCTTCTAAATAGCATGAAACATGACCTATCATGGCCTCTGGAATTACTGTTTAACTGTAGCCTTCAAACAGGCTCCGTGCCTCATGAAATGAGAAAGGCAACAGTCATCCCTCTGCACAAAGGTGGGCTATCTACAGACCCTGGAAACTACAGACCCATAAGTCTCACTAACCTTATATGTAAAGCATGGAAAGAATTATCATAGAGATGATCAATAGAGTTATAGTAAACCTCGAAACACTGGACCCAACCTAGTTTGGTTTCGTAAAGGACAGATCATGCCTACTCAACCTGGTGGACTTCTTTGAGAAGGTCACCAAAGCAATGGATGAGGGCAGAATCGTTCACACTGCCTACCTTGATCTGGCCAAGGCATTTGATACAATACCCCACTCAGGCATTGTTGATAAACTCAAGAGGTTAGGTACAAACCCGTGTGTCACCCAGTGGATAGCCAACTGGCTCACAGACAGGACCCAGGAAGTTAGAATTGTGGAGTCCACCTCTACAAAGAGGCCAGTCATAAGTGGAATCCCTCAGGGAGCAGCGCTTGGATCGCTCCTTTTTGGCGTTTACTTCTCAGAGGTCAAGGCCAATGTCAGTGGTCTCTGGCTGACTAAATTTGCAGATGACTGCAAATTAGGAGCTGTCATTGAATCTCCCACTGACACAAATGTTCTCCAGGAGGGGCTGACACAGACAAAGAACTTGTGTCAGAGTCATGGACTAAAACTGAATGCCAAGAAATGCATAATAGTAGCCTTTGGGAAGTAATCCATCCCTGGTAACTATCATATTGACAACACACCCCTAAGAGTTGACCCAGTAGTCAGAGACTTAGGGACACACATAGATAGTAATCTAGCCTTTGATCACCACGTGTCTACAGTGGTGAGAAAATCATTCTATGTTGTGCAAATTATAAAGAAAAGTATGGCATCTAAGTCCAAGGAAGTCATTGTTCTACTGTATTCAGCATTCATCAGACCTATCACTGAGTACAATGCCCCCTTTGGTATGTACCTATCCAGGCATATCCAACAACTGTAACGTCCACAGAGGTTCCTCACTAAATGAATACAGAAATAAGTAATATGTCCTATGCAGACTGCCTCAAGGTCCTATCCCTGTATTCTGTCTCCTACAGGCTTTTGAGGGGAGATCTATGCCTGAAATGCAGGGCATTGTCAGACCCCACTCTGATGGACCTCCAGCATATCCACAAAGCAAACAGTACCAGAATTACCAGTTCTAAACACTTAAACCTTGTCTGTGATATAAATAAAACCTGCTGGTGAGATAGGTATGTATCACAGAGACTACCCCGTCTATGCAACAGGCTCCCTATCAGGTGTATATTAGATAAATGAAAGTTTATCTTCGCAAACACTCTAATAATCGGAAATCCTGGACCTCGATATGCTTTTTCTGAGATTGCGGAACAGAGAAGATCGGAATATTTGCCCTGTCCTCACTGTAGTGCAATCTTGAAGTTGGTATATATATTTAGCAGGGGGTGTGGAGGGCACAGCCCCCCACAATAGCGAGTTTGAGGTCCGGGATTTTCGATTATTAGAGCATTCTCTGAGATAAACTTTTGTTTATCTAATATAAACCCTCCCCATCCATGTGAAGCAGAGTTTGTCCCTAATACAATTCAAGTGCAGCTTGGACAATTGGATGGGAAACTGGAAATTCATCCCTGGTTTGGCACTTATGTCTCTAATGCAAACAGGTAACCTGTAAATGTTTCATCTCCCGGGCCCATGCTTACACTTATCAAGAGTATCAGAATTCATCAGAGATTTGTTATGCATAGCTAGGCTTTAAAAGGCCCTTGTGGTCATTAGCCTAGTAAACACCTATGAACCTATGAATCAGACAACCTATATAGAAGATTCTATAGGAATGAGAAGTGTACTAATTGGTTCTCTGACAGAGTAGCTGATGCATGGAACAGACTACCAATTTACATTAAAGCAAGTACTAATTTAGATATTTTTAAGAACAGCCTGGACACATTATGAG
The DNA here is from genome assembly GCF_019279795.1 of Protopterus annectens. NCBI lineage: Eukaryota > Metazoa > Chordata > Ceratodontiformes > Protopteridae > Protopterus > Protopterus annectens. The sequence goes on along the minus strand of NC_056741.1, from coordinate 1,708,135,492 downwards.
AACAGGTGTTTTGGTATCTTGGGAAGCTAGAAGGGCATTAATCCCCATGCTATTTGTATGCATGTACGTATACCCTTCAGAAAATCCATGCTAAAGCAAAACATGTCATTCTATCAACTTTATAAGTTTGTAAAAGCAACATTCAAAGGAAGTGTACCTATATTTAGGCCTTTTCTCCACTTTTATTTATGGCTTTGTCCAGATTTCTTGCTCTAAGACTTTGACAGCTAGCGTTATCTACCGATGCTGCTGCTGCCAGGGATCGTTCTCTTGATTCACTTTCTGTCTGTCTGTCACACACACACACACGCACAAATGCACACGCACACAGACACACACATACGCACACACAGACACACATGCACACAGACACATGCACACATGCACACGCACACAGACACATACACACACACACACACACACACACACACAGCCTCTTTTGTGCACACATTCTATCACACATGCAGACAGCAACATACACACAGTTCTTTACTCGTTCATTTATTTTTATTTTACACTTGCTAAATAGCAAAAGCGTTGCTTAGTGATGGTAAAATAATGGCTCGATTGGTCACGCTGTTCACTGTCTCATACACATACACACACACACACACAGAGTCTCTTCTGCTTTTACACACACACATACATTCTGCTTTCATGCACACATTCACTCTCACACGCAAACATAAACCGACTCATGCACGTACATACATGCATACACTGTCTTGTAATGATTTTAGCTAACCTGCCATTGATTACTTGTGTCTTCAAACCATACCTTACAGCTGCACACATTTTGACAGAATGACCAGCTGTTTTGCCTCATACTTTTAGTGGTTCTTCAAATAATTTTCTTCTTCTGGCACATTAGTAGAAAAATCATTAAAGATTATGTTCAGAAAATAATGTAAGACATTTGAGTTTCAGACTTCATACAGTTCAGAAAACTCATGCTAATGCAAAACCTGATATTCTATCAAGCTTCAAAGTTTGTAAGAACAGCAGTACTTAAATCACTTAACAAAAAAGCAGATTACAAGAGATTGTTTCATGACCAGAAGTAAACTAATACAGTGTGAACTTGCCACTTTGTAATTGCAGAGAATCTCAACTGAAAGAGTGGGGGGGGGGGGGAACAAACATAACTGATTAAATTATAATGGGCAAAGGCTTTTCTTTCTTTCTTTTTTTTTTTTTTTGCAGTAGCAGAAAGAAAAAAAAAACACTTACACAAGTTACTACACTGCCTGATTTCTGTGCTTTGCAAAAGCCTTGAGCTGCTGTTTCAATGGCAACAAAAATGCTCCAATAACGTTTTTCAGGAGAAACAGTTGCTAACAGAAGAGTTCCACAACAAGAAGTGTTCCACAAGTCCATGACCACTACTTTCATAAGAGCTGTTACCTTGGCAAGCAGATATGTAGCCTCATATTGTGGGAAGTGCCAAAGCAGGTGGAACTACTCATTGGACTGTGTTGAAAGGTACATAATGAAGTAAGAGACAAATTCCTCCAGAAACGACGCAATACACTGTAGGAGGACTGGATGGGGGATGGGCTTTCCAGCCCTATGCTACCGAAGCAGAGACATGAAGAATACGTAAACTTTTTAATGTGGTTAGGGAACTACTCATGCCAAGGATGAATTTGTAAGAATAAAAGAAAACTTGCGATTGAGTTTTCTTGTACATGAGGGCAGAGTGTTCCTTTAATACGAAAAATATATGCTTTGCATAAATCTGGTTGTTTCCACTTATTTTATTAGTTTTATGCAATCTGGACTAATTTCAAACATTTTCCATAGTAATTCAAATATTTTTATCAATTCGTACATATCGGTTTATGCAAATATCATTTAGACTTAGAGTGTTCTGTAAGCCTCATTTCATATTTTGCAAATAATAAATAGTGGTTGAGCAAGTTTAATATCTGAAATTTGTTTCTTAGCTGTTTTGCGAAGTATGCACATTGTAGAGATGATTCACTCATCTATATTCTACCAGTTCCAAGCAAGTGCCTTAAGTCATTTTAGCCATGCCGCCTCTTACTTCATGTCCTTTAGACATGCTGCTTCTGAATCCATGCCTCTCGTCCTTCTCTAACATAGATGACAAGCAGGCAGGGTATTTCATTTTTATGCTTTAATACATGGAAACACATCCAGATGGATAACAGCATCATAAAATACAAACTAACTGGTTAACAGACAGACCTTACATACATCTCAACAGCTAACTACAAAATGGGAGTCAGGCTCACAAGTGCTCAGTATTTATACAAGTGCTCAGTATTTATACACTTGTGCAACCCATTGGATAGCTTCTTAAAGGTACATGCAAACACATTGATCTACACATACCTTGCTATTGAAAAATACATGATCAACAGCAGAGAGAGGCTGATCGACCACTGTAGCTCTGCCCACCATAACTACACAGATGGCAGCACAGACATCCAGCACCATGGGGTGATGGTCTGTCAGTGTTGTCGCCACATCTCCTGTCCTACTTGCTCTGTGTCAGATAGCTCTGGCTCAGCTGTTGGTGGAGTGGCATCATCTAGGGGTAGTAGTAAGTCAAGGTGGTGATTGTGTCACCCAGCAGGAGCTGACAAAGCCAGTGGAGGATATAATGGAGAGGGGCGTCAGTGCCAAAATTAGCAGGGCTGTAAAGGTCTTGCATCAGATTGCAAAGACAATGCCACATCTTGCACTGACCAGTGGAATTGCTGTGGGAGACAGTGATGACATTTCTGAGGGTGAGCACTATATTATCACTATTCTCAAGTTGGATGTGGGTGCACCTCCAATGTCCTCTACTTACCTCCAATCATGTTGGCCCCCATCCTTTTGTCTCCATCCCTGGCTGTCTTGGATGTCCTGTATATCTGTGCATGTTTCATAACCTACCCTACCTACCTGACCCTCTCTTTCTTAAGCACTTTCCGTAACATTCCTCTCTCCCACTTAAAAAAGAAATGTGCACTTGCCCCACAAAAAAACAAAAAAAAATACCCCATAATTATTAATGCTGTCCTGACCATATAATAGTGGCTCAACTAATTGTCACTGCAAAAATATTGAAGGCATCAAAAAGGGTTTGCAAATACTGGTTGCATGTGTCTGTCGACTTGGAGGAGGTATTTGCCTGTGTAACCTCAAGGGTCACATGTAAAATGCTACAGTAATATAGGGTCCTAGGGCAACTACTATGCGGCATTCCATCTTTGTATTTAAAGAGTGACAATTGTGTTCATATTTTCAAGATTGTGGAAAAGTGCTATCCACACCTTTTTGTAATTTTCATTTACAGAATTTCAAGATGTAACAGCAGTCTGTAAGGCATTAAGTCTGAGGAAGTGAAGGATGCATCTTTTTTAAAGATGATGATGATGTTGCGATGTTAGCCTAATGTGACTGTTAATTCCAACATGTACCTGAATGATTTGTTTCTGTGCACACAGAAATTGCAGTGAAACTCAGCACGTGCCTCCAAATCAGAAGTCATTGCTCTGTCCCACAATAAGGAGGACTGCTGTCTGCAAATTAGGAGGAATGCATGTCACAGATGGAAAAGTTATATATTTTGGAGTCCTGTTTATAACTATAGGTAGATGGGATCAAGAGGCTGACCAGAAGATGGGTGGAAAGACAGCGGTATTGAAGATATTGTACTAAACTGTTTTAAAGAAGCAAGAACTGGCTGATAAGACAAAGCTTAGAATTTACCAGTCAGTCGTTTTCCCATTATCATTTGTGGTAATGGCTTGGGGGAGTGATTGAAAGGATGAGATTGCAGATACACATTGCAGAAATGAGTCTGCCTTGGAGTCGCTCTGTATGACACAGTGCGGAGTACAACAATGCTAGAGGATCTTGTTGTACAGTGAGAGCTCCCTCATGTTGAAAGGCCTTAAATGAAGTAGTGTTTCCACACTATGAAATGTAGCCTGGATGCCTCATACAAGAGCTGCACTAGGTATGGCTTACAGGGAGTAGACCTAATGATGATCCAGGACATCATATATATCAGCTTGGGAATGTCTGGGGATGCCACATGATGAAGTTGAGACTGTTGCTGGGGCCAGGGAAGTGTTGACTTCTTTGCTTATAGTTTAAACACTTCAACCTTCACCGGAGAAAGTGATTTAGAACATCAATGAATGAATGCATTCTTTTATTATATCAGCCCATAAAATCACACAGGTTTTGGAAAGTAAACAGTTAAGGCCATGCAGATCAGGGTAACATTGCTCTTGGTTTTAAAGCGGCTGCATCCTGTAAAGAAATGGTGTATTCCTGCAGTCTTTTTTTCCTAATAACATTTCTTTATGTTTCCCTTTATATATCTGTTGTATAATTTATTTTCTTCTTTGGATAAATAAACATGACTTGCTGGAGAGGCAGGTTCTTAGCTCAACATACTCCCAAACTATGGCAAAAGTTATCACTACAGGTTAAGCAACATGCTACTTGGGCTAACTTGAAGGTTAAACTTGATGATTGGATATGTAAATACAAAATCACAGCAGGTTATCAACTGCAGTCCTGTTTGATTTGGTAGGTGAAAATGAATATCTAATTGTAAAGAGCTTTTAAATGTATATAAAGGTGTATGTGGCTAGGCCTCTTTTAATTCCTATGATTGTTTGTTCCTATGTTAGTTTCCCTGTACATAAAAAAAACATACTTTTCTTACATTACTAGACATGCTTGTAGATATGTAGAAAGCACGCCTCAGACAGGTGGTGTTGGTTTGATACCAATATCTTAGACTAGACGGTTAAGCAGCCTCTGATTTTCCAAACTTGTCATGCCTAATGTTCCCTGATCTGTGTCAATGAAATGATTTCAGAAAATACATGTGCAGATAACCTTTCTTTTCAGGAATGCCTACTCTTTGATAAATTGTTTTAATCTTCTCATGATTATAAGGAGCTTTTGTTATGTCTAGTACATGTCTTACAACCTCTGATTTGAATTCTTGTCTTTTCAGGTAGGTTATCACCTACCTGTTTTCAGTTACTTATCAGATTTTTGTGCCTTCTTTCAGTTCTGGTCCTTTTCATATCTTTTAAAGGAAGCCTTAGTTATTCCACTACTTAGAAAGTATCTTTGCACCCCAACAATCTTGATAACTTTGGTAATGAATCTAACTTTTCTGGGCAAAGTTTATTGATAAGCTCATTTATGTAGAACTACAATGTCATTTAATAACCCAAGAAGATTATAAATCCTCTTCATTTCAGATTTAAGACTTATTACTGTGCTGGTTGCCCATATTAACATAGTTGATGAGCTTATGGCTAGACATCAATGCTTTTATTCAATGCTCAACTTGCTTTGCTGCCTCTGCAACATTTGACATTGGTAGTTAAGCATTAAAACTTTTACAGTTGTATCTCTCCTGCAGTTGGTTTGCTTCCTAGATGTCTGCACATACTCAGAAGGTATTTTTTGTTGTCACTACATCCAGTTCCTGCTCTCAGGAGAATGCAATGCCCCATGGACCAGTCTTGTGTTCACTGATATTCAAGAAGCTAATGGTGTTCTTTTGGTATCTGAGGCTGGAACATCAGTATTTAGCACATCATTACTAGTTTACTACAGTCAAACACAATTCTTCTTCTCCTTCCAGCAGAATCATATAGTAGTGCACTTCCTAGGTCATTTAATCCACCAGAGGGTGAGAAACTGAAGATAGCTGTGGTGTAGTTGCATGCTTGTGAAAGCCAGCATTTGGAAAAGGCCTGAACATGGCAAAACAAAAAGGTAGCTGCAATCTGCAGTAAAAAATAAACTATCCTACTTAGGGCCAGATCCAGCATAAGGTGACCTAGACAGTTGCCTAGGACCTGGTGCTGGTTGGGGGCCCTGGCCATGGATATGGTTTTTATCCTTTCCATTCTGATTTTTCTTCCATTCATGTTCAGTGGGCATGCAAATGAGTGCATGAACATAGAGCAGACTGCTGATTTTTGGCTAGCAAGATTTTAAAATCCAGCCAGGTTAGTTTTTTATCATCTGTATCCATTTAGTTTGCCTCCACATTTCAAGACATGTGTGTGTGTGTGTGTGTGTGTGTGTGTGTGTGTGTGTGTGTGTGTGTGTGTGTGTGTATGTCAAATTGCCCAGTTAGGGGAACTGTCTAGTTAAGTTACTTACTTGGACTCAAACACTATACCTATGCTGTGTCAGGCAAGAGTCTTATCCTCCACATCAACTGCTAGGCCTTCTTTAACTTATTTCTTGTTTTTTTTTTAAGTGTAAATCACTGAGAATTACAGTCTGTCAGTGTCAGATACAGAATTTCATAGTTATGTGGCTCATAAATACATCTCGATGCAAAACCTGTTGTTTTGTTAACATTTAAGTGATTTAGATTTAGAGTAGAGCAAGTCACTTAACCAAACGGCGCTTTGGGAAAAGTGGTCCACTGAACTGAAGCCTAGTAACTACCAGAGTAGCCATGGCATAAAGGATAGATAGTAGTAAACAAGAGGATCATCATATGATCCTTGTTCTTTGGATGTGATCCTTAGTTTCCTTGTGCTGTTAAATGTTGACAATGTGTTTATTATCTAGCTTTGACTGTATTTGATGGCATGAAATGTATGAGTTTAATATTAATATTTTAACTGAGAATAAATTTTATTTACCTTTTTTTGCAGGCACACATGTGAAATGCAGTGTATTAGGACTACAGAAGTTTGTCTAGGACTTAGTGCAGATGAGTAAGGCTACATGCTGTTAAAGAGCTGCTTCCTGTAGTACATTATTTGATTCCGTCAGCATTCATTCATCTTCTGTGTTATTCCAAGTTACTTCACCAGGCAACATTCCTGGGCTGCTCCTGAAAAGGGACCCTTGGGTCCAGTGGGCAGTCCCAGGCATTTAGAAAATGCATTATAAATTTACCTTTTGCATTCTGCAATTATCACATTAGTACTTAACAATATGCTATTTGAAATTAATCTCAACTTGTCTCATCTACTTTAATGGGTTGCCGGATGCATTTTCATTAAATATGAGTTTCAAGGAAAGAGAAGATTACTGTTGTCATGCTAAATTTGTTTTCACTGTGATACTGTTTGGTTTTGTTTAGAAAATGTTATTCATTTTTTACACAGACGTCCTATTTTGCATTAATTTATTTTATTTATTTTGCATTTGTTGACTGGAAATCCAGGTGGGCACAAAGGCCCATTTTCAGTGAAGGCACAGGGAGAAAAGCTCCAGTACATGCAGTATGAACAAAATCTTTTAAAAATATCAACAGTGTCAGGCAGAGTACAGCTACAATAAATTGTACAAGGTCAAAATAAATAAGAAAGTAACTATACATACAGTGGTAGGGCTTCTTATACTAATAATATTCTCTACAGTTATAGTTACATAACTATGCAGTAGGATAAATGTCAAATAGAGAGTACTGAGATATTTACAAAGTGTGGAAAGCAAAAGGTTGATATAATTGTGAGATATAAATGAAAAAGTGCTAAATGAGAGGCATATGTGGAAGGTGGGGTGGGTTAGTGATTGTTGGTAACAGTAGAGGAGAGCAGAGGTACAGTAGAAAAGGAAAGAGAAAGCAGAGATATTACACTCATTCTGGAGATGTATAGCTACAGAACCAGGATGCTGAGAGGAGTTTTCAAGAAGCCTGAGGATATCTACAGAGTTTGAGTATAAGGAGGCTCCCATTGCATTTTGGGCTTTATTGATGGAGAAGAAGGTTGCTTTTAGAGTATGGTAGAAGTGTTGAAGCAAGCCTTTTAGTGCTGTATACTTATCAGGGTAGAATATTAGAGTATGAGGTAGTAAGCTGAGTATAGTACAGGTGATGTGGGAGTTCAGTCCATGGTAGGGTGCAAGTGTTGAAGCAGGCCTTTTGGTGCTAGATACTTATCAGGGTAGAATATTAGAGTATGAACTAGTAGTAGCTGAGTATAGTGGAATGATGTAGGAGTTCAGTCCATGGTAGGATGTCAGTGTTGGAACATGCCTTTTAGTGCTGGATACTTATCAGGGTAGTGTATTAGAACATGAGCTGGTAGTGGCTGACTATAGTGGGGGTGGTGTGGGAGTTTAGTCAATGATAAGGTGGTAGTGTAGAAGCCTGCCTTGTAGTGATGGGTACTTAATCAGGGTAGTATATTAGAGTATGAGCTAGTTGTAGCTGGGTATAGTAGGGGTGATGTGGGAGTTCAGTCCATGGTAGGGTGGTAATTTAAAAGCAGGTCTTTTAGTGCTGGATACTTACCAGGGTAGTATATTAGAGTATGAACTAGTAGTAGCTGAGTATAGTAGGGGTGATGTGGGAGTTCAGTCCATGGTAGGGTGGTAGTGTTGAAGCATGCCTTTTAGTGATAGATACTTAATCAGGGTAGCATTTTAGAGTATGAGGTAGCAGTAGCTGACTGTAGTGGGGTTGATATGGGAGTTCAGTCCAATTTAGTAGTTAAAGGACAGAATGGTGATGAGCTCTAAAGGGGTGATTTGCAGCAATGTGAGCTATTTTATTGTAGCATTGTTCCAGCTTTATTTGTGTGGATGTTTGTAGGTTAGTAAAAAGTGGGGAGGCATACAGTAGGGTAGCTAGGAGGTCGGCGTTGGCTGTGGTATGGTTTTCTTCTATACAAGAGGCTGTCTTTGGTGTTTTGTTTAATAACAGTTTGGAAGTGTAGGTCACATTTCAAATTATTATCAGTTATGACTCCTAAGAGTTTGGTATTAGGGACTTGTTCGATCATGGTGTTATTTAATGAAGTGATTTTTGAGAAGACTTTTGCTTTGGGATGTTTTTGGGGTTAAAAGTTGTAGTTTCATTTTTTTTTTGGCAAGGGTAAGAGTTGTGAGTTGTCTAGACAGGATTCTATGGACATAAAGGATTCTTGAGTAATTTTTTGATATTTTTGTAGGTTACAGGCTCTGCAGATAAGTGGGAAGTCATATGCATACTGTACAAGAGCTGTGTGTTTTGAAGCAGTGTGTAGATCATTTATACATATTTTAAACAGGGGAGGGTTTCCCAAGTATGGCACCTTGTGGCACTCCTACACTAATGGGTAGAAATGAGGAGTATTCTTGCTGCCATTTTTCTGCTAGGAATCCATCTCTTAAGTAGCTGTTAAACAAGGAGAGGGAGGTGGGAGAGACCCAATGAGGAGATTTTAAGTAATAGTTTATGTTGAGGCAATGTCAAATGCTTTTGACAGGTCTAGGTTATTGCCAGGGGGAATATATAAAACTATGATGTTCACCTGTGAGAGAGGGGAGCTTTGAGGTTTATATTGGTGTTTGCCCAGGACAGGGTGTCCTCTGCTGTGCTGATGTTATTGCCAGGGAGAATATATAAAACTATGATGTTCACCTGTGAGAGAGGGGAGCTTTGAGCAGCCTATCTGTCCCTGGAGGAGTGGTTTCAGCCCAGAAATTAGTAGTTTATTGGCAATTTTTGGCTAATTTCTATCTCTTTCATTTCCCCTGCTATAAAACATGCATTAGCGTGGTTTTGCATGCCGGGCAGCGCCGGTTAGCTAGGGTATAACTGTTCCCAGCTCCACAAAGTCTACTCTTCAATTTTTCCTTTGGAACTAAACAAACTTTCAACTTAAGCAGTCAAACCATTAACTTCCCAGCCCAGCACTTGCTCAAAACTCATAGCAAGCACTAATAAACCTTAGCACTAGACCCCCCTATACTGTAGAGAAGGACAGGGGTCTCTGTTTGACCTTACCAACCAATCAGTAAAACAGTTCACTGTACCTATCCAGGCATGTCCAAAGGGCAGTTTCAGGTGTACTCTCTGGTCCAGCTGGTGAATCTGGGCATTTTGAGGCAATGTTACAACTGTCTCATGTACACAGACAACCCTCTCCTCCTACCACAAAACACTAATGCATGTGAGAGATGCAATTATACAGCCAAACTGGAGGCTAAGCTCTCTCAACCCATGACTAGACCAGGCAGTCAAGAGGAGAAGGGAATTACTTGTATCACACCACCAGTCTCACATAGACTTATGAAACCAGCACTGGCAAAAAACACAAATAAATACACAAAAACATACTCGGAGGCTCTAAATAAAAATCTGCAAAAGCAACAGAGACCTCCAAAACAGATATCCAAGTACCCTCCAACCCCCCAACACAAACCATGAAACACATACTTCACAAAACCAGTCTGCCACATAATCACAGCCCTTAAGGCAAAATAACATACCCAACACACCAGTAATAGGTGACTCTATACTCAGGCACACTGACGTCCCACTCACTAGGCTGAACAAGGAGAAGGTTACTGTTAGCTGCCTGTCAAGTGCCAGGATCCGCCACATAACACAAGCACTCAGGTCACACCAGAACAAGTACAGATATGACTCTTGTCATTGTCCATGTTGGTGTGAATGACCTGAACCGTACCTCCCTGGATTACATGAAAAGAGACATGGAGGAGCTCTCAGATCACGTAGCCCAGGCCGGTATGACCCTGACCCTGAGTAGCATCCTGCCCTCACCAAGAATGTTACCACGGTATAAAGAAAAAATTATCAGTTTCAACAATTGGCTAAGCTTCTGGTGTCATTCAAAGGGGATCCAGTGTCTGTCAGCCTGGGATGACATGCTCGACAAGCCACACTGCTTTACTAGAGATGGCTTGCACCTATCTCCCTTAGACTTTCGAATACTGGCCAAGGCTCTTGCCACCCCCATAGTGCCTTTTTAGGCAAGGCTCAAAAGACAAACCCGCCACCATAAACAGCACAAGTAACAAAATACTGAGGGTAATGCTACTCAATGCCAGAAGTCTAAACCTCAAAATGCATGCTCACGAGGCACTTCTCAGTATGGAGAAAATCGATATATGTGCAGTAAAAGAAACCTGGTTTAAGGCTCCAGAGAGCACCCCAGCACTACAAGGCTACAACTCTTACCATACATTTCGACCACAAAACCTGGACCTAAATACAAAAGGCGGGGGCGTAACCATATTCATCAAGGATACCCACACCTCCAGGTTAGTGGCACAGCACAATGCTTCAGAGATCATCCACGTGCAACTAACAATGGGCAAAACTACAATTCAAATTGTAGCTTGCTACAGATCAATCACCGTGTCCCAGGACCCCCATTCTACATTTCTGGAAACTCTGGGAAACATAAAGGTCCTACCAAACACCCTGATTGTGGGTGATTTCAAATACCCAAACATTAACTGGGAGAACTACTCAAGTACTAACTCCCTTGCCCGACATTTCCTAGAATTTATAAACTCAAATGCCCTGGATCAACTGGTCAACACTCCCACCAGAGGTGACAACATATTGGACCTGGTCATCACCAACATGGGCGACCGATGTTCCACACCTGAGATCAACCCCTTGCTGGTTAGATCTGACCATAAACTAATCACTCTGTATATCGACATTCCGCACCCACCCCTGGTCAAAGAAACTACTGTGAAAAGATTTTCAAAAGCAAACTTCACATTACTTAAGACCAAGGTGGAAAGTTTCAAAGCCCCCATGCTAAATGATAATGCTGTCCAAGCTGCAAAATCCTTTACAAATACAGTATATGGGCACCTACAAGAATGCATGGATCGTGCTATCCCAAGCAAAACCAAGACTCACTCCTCCAAGAAAAGGAAACCAGTCTGGTGGACCCCTGCCATAAACACACTATACAATAGAAAGAGGAAACTAGTTCAGAAAAGAGTAAAATCCCAAGAAGCGAAGACATCCCTGATCAGTATCAGCAAGAAACTACAATCCCTCATAAAATCATCCAAGGCTAGCTTCGAAAGAAAAATTGCTAAGGACTCCAAAGATAACCACAAGGCATTCTTTAACTATGTCAACAATCTAAGTGGCAATCCTCAGATCTGCTCGGAGTTAGTGCAGAATGACACACAATACACTGAACTGACCGATATAGCCAACATCCTGGCAGACAGGTTCAGTGCAAACTTCACCCCCCTCTCACCCCCAAAAGGGTCCATAACTATACTAGAAGAATGTAGTGCCCCTGAAATCACAGACACTCAGGTTAAAACAGCCCTCTCCAAAGCCAAAAATACAGCATCAATGGGACCGGACAGTGTCCTAGGCTGCATCCTACGCAAGCTCAAAGATGAACTAACCCCTCACCTAAACACACTGTTCAAACTCAGCCTCTCCACAGGCTACATGCCCATAGAGTGGTGCACAGCAATGGTTATTCTGCTCCACAAAGGTGGAGCCACAACAGACCCCAGGAACTATCACCCTATAAGTCTGACTAGCTTGGTCTGCAAGGCTATGGAGTGCATCATCATGGATCTCATTAACAGAGACATTGGGAACCTCCAAACACTGGACCCTACCCAGATCAGCTTTGTTAAGGGCAGATCATGCCTCCTAAACCTGGTGGACTTCTTTGAGACAGTTACCAAGGCTATAGACGAGGGACAGGTGGTCCACACAGCCTACCTAGACCTCACAAAGGCCTTCGACACCATTCCCCATTCAGATATTATAGACAAGCTCACCAGCTTGAACATAAACCCCTACATCACGAGATGGGTTGCCAACTGGCTCATGGACAGAACCCCACATGGTAAGAGTTGCGGGAGCTAGGTCTGATTCTAAACCAGTTACAAGTGGTGTTCCCCAGGTCTCAGTCCTAGGACTCCTCCTGTTCAGCATATACTTCTCAGAGGTACAGGCAAGTACAGTAGGACTATGGCTGACCAAGTTCGCAAATGACTGCAAACTAGGGTCTATAACTGACTCTCCAGCTGACACAGACATCCCCTAAAAGGGTCTCACTGAGACAGATACCTGGTGTCAAAACCATGGCCTCAAGCTAAATGCCAAAAAGTGCATAGTCATCCCCTTTGGAAAAAACAAAGTACCCACAAACTACCACATAGGTGGTAGTCCCCTAAATACAGAAGATGTAATAAGGGATCTGGGGACCCAAGTAGATAGTAACCTCTCCTTTGATAATCACATTGCCAAAGTGGTTAGAAAATCCTTCCATGTGGTCCACCTAATCACAAAAGGGTTTGCATCCAGATCAAAAGAGGTCTTTGTGCCTCTCTATGCATCACTCATCAGACTCATCATAGTGCACAATGCCCCATTTGGGATGTACCTTACAAGACACCTGCAACAGCTGAAAAGACCACAGAAGTACCTCACCAAGAGGATCACTGGTCTCAAACAGATGCCCTATGCAGCTCGACTGAAGAAACACCAGCTGTACTTGGTTGCATACCACCTGCTCAGAGGTGATCTCTGCCTGACATACAAGGCCATGTCCAACCCAGAATTGATGGACATGCTCCACCTAAAGAAAACCATATCCCCTTGAGCCACATGCTCTAGGGATCTAAACCTCACCACAACAATAAATAGGACGTGCTGGAGGGATAGATTCCTGTCCCAGAGACTTCCCATGCTCTGGAACAAGATTTCAGTCTACATTAGGCAGAGGTCCTTGCTAACCCTCTTCAAGAGAAACCTTGATGAGTGGATGGGAAAAAAAAAGTTTACCTCAGGGATCACTTCAATGGCTCTGCTGGACAGATGCACAGGGAACTAATCTAAGGAGGCGGCGAAAGCCAACACATTCTGGCTAGGCTTATAATGCCTTCGGGCAGATAGCCTAGTACCTACCTATGAACCTATGAACCTATATGGTCTTATAAGAGTTTAGCTTGAGTAAGGCAATAAGAATCTCTGCATTATTGAATAAGGAATACTTTTTCTGATAATGGGATATGTTCAGGTGGTTTGGATACATAATAGTTATCCCATTTGCTTTTTTGGATATATGGTCTGCTCGAAGGATATTATATTCTAGATGCAGGATTTTAGTGTCTTTGAATTTAGGTTTTAGCCACACTTCTGTCATACAAAAGGATTTCAGGGTTGTAATGAGATATGAGAGTATTGATGGAGAAGTACAGAGAAGGTCAGAAGGAGTTGCATTGTGTTTTTGCAGACTTAGATAAAGCATATGACAGGGTGCCTAGAGAGGAGTTATGGTTTTGTATGAGGAAGTCGGGAGTGTCAGAGAAGTATGTAAGAGTGGTACAGGATATGTACAAGGGTAGTGACAGTGGTGAGGTCTGCGGTGGGAGTGACAGATGTGTTTAAGGTGGAGGTGGGATTACATCAAGGATCACCTTTGAGCCCTTTCTTATTTGCAATGGTGATGGACAGGTTGACAGACAAGATCAGACAGGAGTCCTCATAGACTATGATGTTTGCAGATGACGTGAGAGTAGGCAACAGGTGGAGGAGACCCTGGAGAGATGGAGATATGCTCTAGAGAGAAGAGGAATGAAGGTCAGCAGGACTAAGACAGAATATATGTGTGTGAATGAGAGGGAGGATAGAGGAATGGTGAGGATGCAAGGAGTAGAGGTGGCAAAGGTGGATGAGTTTAAATACTTGGGATCAATAGTTCAGAGTAATGGTGAGTGTGGAAGAGAGGTGAAGAAAAGCATACAGGCAGGATGTACTGGGTGGAGAAGAGTGTCAGGAGTGATTTGTGACAGACGAGTACCAGTAAGAGTGAAAGGGAAGGTCTACAATAGGGTAGTGAGACTAACTATGTTATATGGGTTGGAGACAGTGGCATTGACAAAAAGACAAGAGTTAGAACTGGATGTGGCAGAGTTAAAGATGTTAAGGTTTGCACTGGGTGTGATGAGGGTGAACAGGATTAGGAATAAGTATATTAGAGGGTCAGCCCAGGTTGGAAGGTTTGGAGACAAAGCCAGAGAGGCAAGATTACATTGGTTTGGACATGTGCTGAGGAGGGATGCTGAGTATATTGGGAAAAAGATGCTAAGGATGAAGCTACCAGGTAACAGGAAAAGAGGAAAGCCTAGGATAAGGTTTATGGATGTGGTGAGAGAGGACATGCAGGTGGTTGGTGTGACAGAGCAAGATGCAGAGGACAGGAAGAAATGGAAACAGATGATCCACTGTGGCGACCCCTAACAGGAACAGCCGAAAGATGATGATGATGAATGAGATATGAAAGCATGCAGTTTAGTTACTTTGTTACATTTGCTTCTGAGGTTAATATTTATAAATTTTGGACTTGTTTTACCTGAGTTGCAGGAGCAAGATGGTACATTATTAATGGTTGTGAGGGCCATTACAGGAGAGGCTGTTGTGGTAGGACATGGGTTGGGGTGAATGTCACAGCATAGTCGCACACTGGATAGGCATAGCTGGAATATACAATGCCATTTCATTTTAAACTTCTTCTTTTTGATTAATTTTTGGGTTGGATTACCTACTTTTATATGCATCTTTTTGAAAAGATGGATGTGAGATAGGTTGTCAAAGTTGTGGGTGATATCGAATGAAATATGGAATTAATTGCAATAGTCTAAGCATTAGGCATAAGACTGGTGGTGAGAGATGTATGAAAGAGGAAGAAAATGAACTGTAGTATTGTGAATAGCATGCTCATTGTTATGCGAGTGTTCATTTAGTGAAGATGTAAACAGGATACTGATGGAAGGGTGGATAGGGTTTGACTGGTTGTGGGTTGGTTGAAGTGGGAGGGGTTGTCAAGTTACAGTTTGAATGTAAGAAAACCAAGAAAAAGTCACTGGAAGAGTCCTGTTACGTATCCAAAGGATTTTAATAAAATAGTATAGTAAAAACCACACAAATATCAAACAAGTTAGCACTTTCGGGTGTTAACCCTTCATCAGACAATGAACAAATGTTACAAAGCACTATTTAAACAAAATACACCCGAAAGCGCTAACTTGTTTGATATTTGTGTGGTTTTTACTATACTATTTTATTAAAATCCTTTGGATACTTAACAGGACTCTTCCAGTGACTTTTTCTTGACTTTTGTGGATCCTACTGTGTCCTCTGGTTGAGACATCAGCATCAAGCATTTGTTTTTGGGTTTGAATGTAAGAAAACAAAAGGTAGGAAATGGTTAGTGGGTATGTGAAGCAGGGACAGAAGTATGGATAGTAAACTATTTCATGATTGGTGATAATATGGTAGGTGGATAAGGATATAGCCATTATATTAACATTCAGCGCTAACATTACCCTGACTGCCACATTGTTGTCCCCAGTATCCCTGAAAATGTACCATTCCCTGAAGTCACCTTGGAATAAGGCCATAAAATCCCCGTCAAAGACTGAGTAATACTTGCATAAGACCAGACAACATTCCAGGTATATATTATTTCAACCTCAGCCTGTTCACAGGGTTTGTGCCTGATGCCTGCAAAACAGCCACTGTTGCTCCCTTACTCATGGGTGGCCCCTATGCAGCTCCAGACAATTGTAGGCCCATCAGTGCACCAACCTTATATGCAAAGTCAGGGAAGGTATCATAACAGAACTCATTTATGCAGACACAATCAACTAAACTGACCTAGTCCTTACTCTGTTTGGTTTTCTGAATGTCAGGTCCTGTCACATGAACCTAGTAAGCTGCTTTGAAAAGGTTACTGAGGCAGTAGACAGTGGTCATTCAGTGCATACCGCTTATCTCGATCTGACCAAGGCATTTAAAACTGCAATATTCAAACCCATTGTCCTTCCTTGTACCCTCTACAACTATTTTCCCATCTAAATACTTTAACACCATTTAATAAACTGTGTTTTCCCTTTCATTTTTTAACATACATACACCTTAGCCATTGCCTTTTCTACTTCCTACCCTAATCCCTCCTCCTACCCCTCCTTTTCCTTGACCTATCTGAGCTTTAACTTTCTACTCTGAATATCTCCTTTCCTACTTTCCTTACCTATTACAGTTTTATAGCTATCTGTTCTATAACTAAACCTCAGAAAAAAACAGATTATTTCCTCTATATCTGACTTAAACATCCAAGTATTATGCAAATGTCTTAATTATGTATAACTGACAATAATATCAATGTAATTTCACTATGCTTTATGTTCTTAATAGCTATTATAAAACCTGTAAATTTACAACTATGTCTCCATTTATAAATTATCTCTGGCTATTCTTGAAAATGTTTATTTTGTATGTATTTACTACTACAAGCAACAATATGTGTATGTAAGTTTTGTTATTGTGGAACTTTTATACCCAGCCTCTGCTAAAAAGGGGAAGTGTTTTTTTTTTTAATTCCCAGTTGGACTCTCCTGGTAAACAAATGCAAATAAATGAATAAATATATCCCATGCTGATATTGTTGCAGTTAGACAAGCATATTACAACCCCTGTGTTATCTACTGGAATGTAAACTAGCTATTTGATAGATCCCAGGTTGTGAAAATTGTTGGTACCTTCACTGAACATTAATTTATAAGTAGTGGGGTACCACAGGGATTAGTGCTGGGCCCCCTCCTGTTTGGCATTTATTTTGAAGACATCCAGTCCAATATCCCAGAAGTGTGGTTGTCCAAATTTGCTGATGACTGAAAGCTGGGCACTGTGGGTACTGTTATCTGCTCATCCACTGATACTAATCAGCTCCAGTAAAGGCTGATATGCGCAAATAAGCAGTAAACTGGAAATGGACTTAAGTTAAATGCAACCAGGAGGACTGTGGTTCCATTCAACAAAAAGCTGTTCCCACCTCATATGTCTTAAATGGTACACCTCTTCAGACAGAGGTTCCCATCTTACATGTTTTAAATGGTGTCCGTGTTCAGACAGACTTTGTTGCCACCTCTTATGTGTTAAATGATACCCCTCTTCAGACAGACATTGTTCCCACCTCATGTGTTTTAAACAGACATGGTCACAAGAGACCTGGGTATTTTCTCATTTGATCATCATGTTTCCACCACAATCAGGGAATTCATCTTCTTCTTCTTTCAGCTTTTTTCCAGTTAGGGGTCGCCACAGAAGATCACCTGTCCGCTCATTGGCAGAGGAGTTTTACAGTATTGAGTTGACAGCCCGGTGCCCAACCTTCCACAGAAGGCACACACACACAATGCACTCACACCTAGGGCTAATTTAGAGTGTCCAATCCACCTACAGCATGTTTTTGGGATGTGGAAGGAAACTGGAGCACCCAGTGGAAACCCACGCGAACAATCAGGAAATCCATATATCTTGCCTAATTAATATCCAAGGGAATTACTTCAATATCCAAAGAATTGATCCTGCTACTGTACTCTTTCCTTTGCAGTCCCATTATTGAAAACAATGCCCCTTTGGTATGCATAAATCAAAGCATACTATTCAACTACAAAGGTCCCAAAATCCCTTTACCAAAAACTTGAATACCTTAAATATTATGACTATCCCAATAGACTAGAACAAGTTTCATTACACTAAGTAACCTGCTCCAAGGTGACTTGTGTCTTACTTTTTGAGCCATAAAAGACCCAATCATTTATTCTATGCAAAGCCAGTGGCTGTAGAGACACCAGCACTTGAGACCAACATCTACACCAACAGATAATATTCACTAGAGAGTGAGGTGCCTAACTGCAATGTATTCCGAGTGTGTGGAAAAAGTTACTGCTGCAGGCCAAACCCAATACTACTTATACTGCTTTAATGAGTTGTATGGTTAGTCTTAATGATTCAATGGGTAGACACAAGTTACATCAGGGTTATCATGTACGGACCTGCTCAGTTTGGGAGTTAGGCACTATGAAGGGCTTGAAAAGGAAGGCACAAACCTTTAATTGCATCTACTTAAAAGTAGATATGACTAGACATGTTATTGTCTTTGTGATTACTTGCCTAACATTGTTCCTATGTTACTGTCAGCATTTTCAATATCATTTTGCTCACATGGATGACAGCTCTCAATGTTATGTTTATGTCTTTTGTCAAAGTGTATCTCATGGCAGTAGGCTTCTCAGTAAGTAGATGTCAGTATACATACTGGCCAAAAAACACTGCCTGTGTTGAAACCTTTAATTGGGATTCCCTTTCCCATGAAGAGGAGTGCTGTCAGAACTGATTGTATTAAGCAGAAGAGTATAGCTCCCTATGTGGGTGTGAGGCATTCTCTTACAATCAGTAGTGTTTTTCAGATGAATTGTGGTTTATGCTAGACTGTGATCTGCTTATTAACCAAAATAAATACTACACTCATTAATTTTATATTCCATGAAGTCATTAATTTTATATTCCATGAATTCTAAGCATCAGAGTGAACATAACCATTGTCCAGCAGTACTTCACCTTTGCCAGTAGGTTCTTATACTGTAGACACCAAAGTAAATTTGGTACTGAAATTGAGATGTCATCCTCATTAGCCCACAGATATTCTGCTGACAACACTGACTAGAGCTTCTCCAGCCGTGGTGTGATTGCAGCACCTTACTATGTCTTTGTTACTGGTGCTAAGCTGGGTTTGAATTGCTTTTAGCATCTTAAACACAAAATGTTAAGCATTGTGACAGCTGGTGCAGAGGGTTAAGGCTGTGAGCTGTAGTTGCTGTTGACCAGAGTTTGATTCCCTTAGCCCTTATTTGTCTAGTATCACTTAATCAGATAGTGCTTAGGGGCACCTTGGAATTTGAGCTAGGCTCCTTAGTGCCCTCCTCAACTTCAAGACTATTAACTACATATGAACTTGTTTAATGACAGTCTTTAAAAAATTAGTCATGTACCCTCCACACCCTCTACTGTAAATTATGTGGCACCAGTAAATGCTTTTATCCTGAGTCCTACTACAATAGTTCCCTGAACTCATTGACTGTAGGTATTTTTATTTTATGTATTCTTTCTTGACTGGGTCTCACTAAGCTACTGAAGTGATCAATAGGATTTTGTCTGCTTTAAGCACATTTAAGGCATCAGATAATATACTAGAATTTTATCACTGATTATATAATATTTTTTCTTTCTTTTACTTACTCATTTTTCAATCCAAACTTCATCTTATTCAAAGTAATAAGGAACATGTAACCTGTCCCAGCAAGCAACTGGGGTAAAACAGAGGGCTAATCAGTGTTTCGCAAGAAGCGCACACAAAAGACACACACTTATTTCTGTTCTTTAATAACCTGATGACAATTTCAGCACAGATTTGTAAGAGAGTAGAAGAAAAAGGATTTAAACATAGACTTACTGTTGTACCTGTTCTTATTCCTACTGTTTGTTTTTCATCTGAGCTGTTGTGCAGTTCTTTTTTGAAAAATGGATTTACCTAAACACTGCAGCTATAGAATATAGCTGCCAATAGATATAAGGAAATTGACAGAAAACTATTGTTGGTCCCTAGTGTAAGCATGAGCTTTGTAATTGTGAGCTTGTGAATTATGAAAAAAATGAAGCACTGCAGAAGAGCAAATGCTGACAGCTGATGCTCTCCTTTTAAAGTTTTTTTTTTGCATAGTTAAGCTCTGCATATCGTAGAGAGAGAGTGTGTGTGTGTGTGTGTGTGTGTGTGTGTGTGTGTGTGTGTGTGTGTACGTGTGTGTGTGTCGGGGGGAATATTCTTCCCAACCCCATTACTTGATATGTACTAACTCCACCTCCAAAGCTCAGAGAATAAAAAATACTTTTAAATATTTTTATGTAATAGCTATCTCAGGCTTGTATATTTAATCTTGCTATTTCAAGATTTTCACTATGTCTGAACATTTTACTTTTTACTAACTGAAGAGCAATTTTATTTGCTAGTGTATAATGGTCCTCAGTGGAGTTCTCATTAAATATTTCAGTATTTTGCCTTATGCATTTTTCTTTTAATAATCCAAAGCTAAATAAGATTTTTGGAAATTATAACACAAAAATATCAAATATCTACAAAGTAAGAAATCACATATCTGAGAAAATAATTCAGGGCAACAGTGAGCACCAAGGTGAGTCACACAGAAAGAATTTGTAATTTTGTTTAACAAATACAATATAAATATACATGATTTAGAAAAATTAATAAACCATCTAAATCTAGAATGGTTGGTCTTTGATCTCTTTCTCTACCACTGCAGACACAGTTGTCAACAATCCAGGCAGTTGTCAAGATTTTAGAAAATCATGTTATAAGAAATTGAAATAAACATTTAACTGCTAAAAAACAGTACAGGTAGAGAAGGCCAAAGGTAATTGTTTGAAAAATTAAATAAAAATAAGAATGCAGTAAAAAAGGAAAATTAGTACAAATGAAGATTTAACATAGATCTATAAGGCTGATTATAAATAAAAATGCAATTTGTTTTTTGAAACTTTTTGACCACTTCCATTTTATTTCTAATTATAGGAATCATTAAGACTCCTCAGGAAGACATTATTGATGAAAATAAATTTAGTTACCCAATGATGTTAAGTGCTGATCCATGTTCACAATGTGATTACAGCAATGAATCAATTTTCCAAGTCTAAAGAGGTGCATTAATTTAGAGTAGCAGAGCTGTTTGTCAGTTAGCATTACTGAAATAAAGCCATCTTCCAGGCCTGTGGAAGTCACAAAATTAATATATTACATCACTGCATCAAACTGACTGGACAGTAATCATACAGCGAAATGGCAGAGTTAGTCAGACATCTAGTGATGTAGCATTTGCATGTCACTTTATATCAATGGGTAGATTTATTTTACTCTCTGCTCGGTTGTGATGGTAATTCTAATATTGTCAGTTTAAATATGAAGGTATGACAGATATGTTTAAAATGCAAAAATGGGACAAAATAAGTATTATATTTATTAAAACTTGATTTAAGAGAGAGAGCGAGAAAGACACACACCTTACAAACTAATTGAACATGACATGTTTGTCATAAAGCAACTTGAGCCTTTAACATGACCTATCTTACTTTTCATATTTTTAAAAGAAGTACATCTGAAAGCTGTTTTCATTATGTTTACTCTCACAGTTCAAAAGCGTAGTTTATTTTTTGTATTTTATTCATACATTTGTTAAGTGAAAATGGTCTTGTGCAGCAACTGTGAAGTTTTCAAAACACATTTTGCTTTATATTGAAAAAACATGCAGCACAGGCAATAGTTCATGTTTTGCTTATCTTCACTTATAAATTGAATTACTTCAGTTGTAAGCACTATTAAACCATGCAAAGCACTTTCAACATAAATGCATATGACATTCAGAATGAAGACTCAAACACATTGTGTAATTGTGTTTTCTGATTAAAACTTTTACCTGAATCATCTATGAAAGAGATGTAAAACATGACACTTTAGATGTCTTCCTGAAACTATACCCCAAAACTTTGTTTCACAGTTGAAGCTATTTGTTTCTATGTGATTTTCTTTTATGTTTTGCTTTTCAGATTTTTTTTTGTTTACTACTTGTTGACCTGAATGATCTCAATGGAGAGTGTCCATTTACAATTGAGGCCTTCAGGAAAATGTCTACAGAAGACCATATAACATAAATGATTTTTATATAGTGTTAATAAAAGGGCTCTACTATGAAATGCCAACTTCCTAAAAGCGCTTGCTTCAAAAGAATAAAATTAAAAAAAAAAAAACACCTAAAAACTAAGAGGGTGAAATGATCCCTTTTTGTTGTTTTTTGCAGGAGTACAATCCCCCTGTATGCCTGATGTGGGGAGCAACTCACCCCCCCCCCCGAACTTATATATGCCAACTCCATACTAGCTCAAAGAAGGGAGAAATCTTAGTAAAACTGAATCATCGCTAGTGCACAATTAGAACTCACTCTAGCAATGATTTGCTATAGAGAGAAGTGTAAGAGCCTCATACTATAAAACTTAAAAATAGATTGCCGCAGTGCAGTCATAATTTTCACTATGAAACCATCAGGCATTTGTTATGAACAGGTAAGGTAGGGTATTGTTATTTGCAACAGAATGGCTGGAATATGGGCAGCATTAAGCCAATGTTGCAAGGACATGTATGACATGCTGTCCCTTTGTCTGAGTATAATGAACTTCCAGTTGTCCACGCAGTCTGTCTAGAAAAGGGAGAGAGATTCGCCTTCAGGCTTAATACAGTCCTACTTACATTTTGAGATAGATTCTCCTTCAAGCTTAATACAGTTGCACATACTTTGTGAAGGAAATTCTCCTTCAGGCTTAATACAGTCCTGCATACATTTGGAGAGAGATTCACTTACAGGTTTAATAGAGTTACACATACTCTGTGAAAGATATTCTCTTTCAACCTTAATACAGTTGCACATACAGTACTTTGTAAGAGACATTCTCCTTCAGACTTAATACAGTTACACATACTTTGTGAAAGAGCTTCTTCTTCAGGCTTAACACAGTCCTGCATACATTTTGAGAGATATTCTCCTTCAGAATTAATATAGTTACACATACTTTGTGAGAGAGTTTCTCTACGTACTTAATACAGTTACACACACTTTGTGAAAGAGCTGCTTCTTCAGGCTTAACACAGTCCTGCATACATTTTGAGAGATATTCTCCTTCAGAATTAATAAAGTTACACATACTTTGTGAGAGAGTTTCTCTACGTACTTAATACAGTTACGCACACTTTATGAGAGAGATTCTCCTTCAGACCTTCTTCCTAGGTCTTACATACTGCTCTGGAGTGGGTATACATATTAAGCCCTGACATCTGTTTCATTTTGAGCATTTATTGCCCTCCTTGACATTATTTTGCCTTTCCCTTGGTTTATGTAAGATTCTGTAACTAGCTTGATTTCCTGGGTGTTTATATGCAATAAGTGTATGGCACATGAAATAAAGAACCAGGGAAAAATCATGAAATGAATTGTGCACATCGATGGTTTAACCCTGTTGTAGCCTTTTTCAAGGGTCATAGTTATCCTGCCCTTAATGTTGTCTATGCTCCATAGAATTATAACTTTGTTGGTATTGGTAACTTCTAAACCTAGGTATTTAATTACTTCTACCTCTTCAGTTGCCCCACAGTTTTCTTTGCCTTGACCATTTCCTGTTCTAAGTAGGGCTTAGTTTGCATTTTCATCCTGACAATCTGGAAAACTCGGCAAACATATATTACACCTTAGGAGTAAGCACTTCAATGTTCTCCACTTGTAAAATAAAATCATCTGCAAATGTATAATACCAAGCTCTGCAGCCTCCCAGTATAAACTCTTCTTGTAACTTTGGCCTCACTTTCAATACCAGTTCCTCTGTTACTAAAGAGAAGAGTCCAGTAGATAACAGGCATCCCTATCTGGTTTACTCTCATTATATTCCCTTGTTGTGACACACTCCCACTGACCAGCACTTGACATTTTGGATGACTATAAAAAGCCTTCACCCAGGCTATAATTCCAGGGCCTAATCATCAAATAAAAAGCCAGATGAAAGAGTCAAAGGCTTAGAGTTATCAAAAAGTATTATATTGACCTGCATTTTATCCTGAAATGTATTCAGTAAACTAGAGACAATCCACCAGTCATTGGTAGACTGTCAGTATCATATGAGTCCTACCTCTTCTTGAGTGATGATATATAGTAGTATTCCATCTAATATTCATGCAGTAATCTTTGCCAAAATGTTAACATCTGTGTTAGCAAGTATAATGGTGTATATATATATATATATATATATATATATATATATATATATATATATATATATAACATCTGCTTTCTCCTTAAGAATTACTGCAATTCCACAGTATTCCTTTTTGTTGTTCTTATATTTATTAATTTATTTGACATTTGTTAACCAGGTTAGTCCGACTGGGCAGAAGCCCTATTTCAGCGAGACCCGAGGAGAAAAGCTCCAATAATACAAAAAACAAACAGTAAATAACAAGGTCAGTTGTTACAAGAGAAACAAGAGTGTATCAGAACTATAAGTAAATAATAAGGTCAGTTGTTACAAGAGAAACCATAGTATATCAGAACTATAAGTAAATAACAAGGTCAGTTGTTACAAGAGAAACCATAGTATATCAAAACTATAAGTAAATAACAAGGTCAGTTGTTACAAGAGAAACCATAGTATATCAAAACTACAAGTAAATAATAAGGTCAGTTGTTACAAGAGTGACAAGATTGTATCAGAAGTATAAGTAAATAACAAGGTAGGTTGTTATAAGAGAGACAAGAGTATCGAGTATCAGAACTCGAAGTAAATAACAAGGTCAGTTGTTACAATTGAGACAAGAGTGTATCAGAACTATAAGTAAATAACAAGGTCAGTTGCCACATGTGAACAAAATTATATATAAAATGTACACAGTACTAATATGTCAAAAGAAAATCAAACAAAAAATAACAGAATGAGAAAGTACAGTATGTAAAAGGTAATAGAGTACAGACAGTTACAAGCATAAATAAGAGGATAAATCCAATAGGTGATCAGAAGCTAGCAAAAAAGTAAAGAGAAACAGAGAAAAGAAGTAATAGAGGAGGAAATCCCCAGGTAGGAGGTCTGTGAAAGGAGTACTTTAGTAGGAGCTGAGAGGACAATAGTCTGTTAGCAGTGCTCTTTTATTACATAAAGGAAGCAGCATAGAGAGGGGGAGAGGAAGGCAGGAATTATAGAGGACAGGAAACTAGATTATGTTGGATCATTTCAGAAACATGACCATGATTTATGGAGATTTATCTTTTAGTGCTGCTTTAAAGGTGTTAGGGTTAGTGATACATCTGACATGTAGTGGTAATTTATTCCAAGCATTTGCTATGGAATAGCTGTAAAGTAGTTTGCCAGTATTTTTGCTGAGCTTATAAATTTGCAGTAGGTGCTGTTGAGAGGTTCAGAGAGTGTGATATTTGTGTACCAATTAGCCATCTCGTCCCTCTCTTCTGTGTAATATATTTCGTAATAAAGTCTAAAGGCACTCCTAATAGATTTCACCCTATCACTTTCAGGTCGGAATCATCCATGATCTTGGGACTAATGTATGCATCTCTTGTTTGTATGCCAGGGCACTTCTCCTTCCCAAACCCCTTAAATATCAGCCCTGTCTTGTTCTGTATTTCTTAGAGAGACAGAGACATGAATATTATGCTCATAAAGTAAAATAGCTTGCTAGTATTAACAAGACTGAGTTGCGAGGCAGCTATATAACATATTGCTATGCTATACTAAAATGAGAATGTTAGTTGTATGAATGAAAAATGTGTATCTCAAAATACTCATAACTTCTTTTGAGTGCTTGATTAATTATTGATTCAGAATTCAATGGTGTGTATAAAGCTTTGCAACAATACACAGTGATTCTATGGGTAATGGTCATAATACATAAATCACTGGTTCCCATTATATGCACCTATTGCATGAATAACTAACTGTGTACAGTTGTACTTATGTGGTATGTCTCTCTGAGAAACAAACTGTGCAACTGAACTATACACATTTCCAAATAGAATATAGTTAGTCAGAAAATCACTTTATATTATAAAGTCAGCATAGGTTAATTATCATTGGAATATCTACCAGATGTCTGCCAAATTTGCCACCTCTATATAAAGAAATATGATCAGATCTGTCCTTGCTGGCCTCATCATATGATTCATCATAATTGCATTCGACTGTCCACTTGTTTATGTAAATGTGTCCACTTCTCTGAAGTGCCATCATGCTAGTTAAACATTAATGCAAAGAACCATTTAGATGATGCCAGTTTATTTCTTGTGCTAAGTGACCTGAAAAAAATGACGTGAAAGTGATCCTGTTACAGAATCCTCAGTAATTAAAAAAACAAAATGTAGTACAGTACCATGTATAGCATGGACATTTACAGTTTAGTACAACTTACTGTATAGAGTGCTATGCAATAACATGCATATTATACATACTCACTGCTTTCTACTAACTATAGTCAAATATTGTGTAAACTTAGTGCCTAACCACTTAACTCCATGTATAATCCCAAACATGTGCGGAATCAAAATATATAATATGTGATTGTATGTATTCTAGAATAAGGTAAGATTATAAGTGTGACCTGATGAAGCTCTGACAGGGGGCGAACATGTTCATATTTTGTTTTAACTTAATAAACTGTGGTTTAAGCAAGTAATACCAGCTTGAATCCTGTTTTCTTATTTTTTTTTTAATATGAGTGCAAAATGATCTTTAACACATATCTTACACTGGAATTTTTGGCAACAGTCTATTTTAGAAATTCCTGTGCAACTAGTTTTCTAGATTTTTATTTGTTCCTCCTTAAGGAAAGTGTTTGCTACCTTTAAGGCTAGAAAACTACATTTCCTCAGTACTAGGTTTCATTCTCTCTCTCTCTCTCTCTCTGTCTCCATTCTGAACTTCATCACTCTGTATTTTTTACTTGTATATCTTGTAATATGAATGACTTGTTTCTATCTACCTCATAACAATGTACCTGCTTATTTGGAACTCATGTAATTTTTATATTTTGTATAATTTTTATTTGCATAAAGTTTGTACATCTTTGTATGTAACTGGAGCTTTTCTCCCAAGGGCCCCTGCAGAAAATGGGATCTTTCTGACCCAGTTAAGCAAATGCCAAATAAATAAATAAATTATATAGTACTATGATAAGGGAACCAAATTTTGTTCTTCTAAGATTCATGATTTAGCCTTAATTTTTGTTTTATTTGCTTGTATGTGAAGTGTATTGGTTGCTGCTATATATATGCAAATAATAGGTCCATATGTTGTGGTGGAATGATTCTGTTGTTGAAAATGTACTGGGTGTGAAATTAATTGAATGTGTCTTTTGTTGAATGCAATGTTTGTAAAAATGTGCATTTGCTGAATGGAGGTTGTAGGGTTGTTTTTTAACACTGAAACATTCAGATATATCACATTTATTTCATTAGGGTCTAGGAGTATGTTTGCAGTTGCAATTGGGTTAGGGCAAGGGTTAAATAAGAGGACAGATTTGGAGTTGTCGCTGCCTGTTGGTAATCTGGCGTGTACCTGAATCTGTCAACCTTAGTGATATTTTTATAGAAAGTTTTTTTTTCTTAGGTAAAGATGCAGGTTAGGGTTATGGGCAGAGGGAGGGTGAGAGTTGCGGTTAACACATACAAGTAAGGATCTGCAAGGAGGAAAAGTTGTTTTTAGTCAGTTATAGATTATTAAGAAAGGGCCTTATAGGGTATATTAGGAGTTTGAAGAATGAATCTGTAGATTGTACATTGAGGGTTCTCTCATAAGGGATCTAAAAGATGTTCTGAATAATTATTTCGTAGTGAATCTTGAAAGTATGTCCAAAAACAGAAATAAAAAATGAAGTAACTTTTTTAGGTGAAGGCAAGGAGAAGATGGAGTAAGCTGTTTGATGAGTTAAGGAGAGCAGATAGCTTACCGAGTTTTAAAAATAATGTCTTTTTGGTATGAAGATAAGATCTACTTGACCTTGTCTTCTTTGAAGTTAGCTAGTTTTGAACTTTATGAGGTACTAAGCCATTACCTAACATTGTAACACTGATCTCAGAGGCTAACTTTCTAAGTGTACATATATAGCAGTAGTATTTTGGATAGCTCATTTGGTTTAAGTATTGACTGGCAAACAAAATTATGTGTTGTAACTGCTCTTCTCTGAAAGGAAATGTAACACATATATTAGTGCAAGGCTCTTTGATAAGGGGGCTATATTAGATCACTGAACACTTAGGTTAGTGAACTGTGATTAATCAACCCCATGTAAGCGAAAGCTTACAAAACCGAACTGTCAGAACAGTGATTTTTTTCCAAGGGAAAAAATAGCTGTTCCAACAAAAAAAATAAATAAATAAAACACTTCAATACATGATATTAAGTGGGGGGCTGTGCCCCCCCCAACCCCCTACCTATAATACCAACTCCAAGATCAGACTACAGTGCGAAAATGGCAAATTACCAAAGCGTTGCGAATTCTTTCCCAGGAAAGAATTCACTTACATACCACTTCGATATTTTGCCGTTTCGGCATTTACAGCTCGACCAAGTCGCATTCGCTGACCTGCATCTTTGGTCAGCTGATAGAAACCCGATATAAGCATGTTGAACAAATGCTCCATTTCATATTTTTTTGCTCAAGATGAAGAGTTAACTCACTTAAGTTTTTATCAGTGGAGATTCAAAAGAAAAAATAGTAGCTGCCATTTGTAACAATGCATTCCAGATGACGTCTAATTCTGTCTTGTCCTGTCTTGTTCTGTATTTCTTAGAGAGACAGAGACATGAATATTATGCTCATAAAGTAAAATAGCTTGCTAGTATTAACAAGACTGAGTTGCGAGGCAGCTATATAACATATTGCTATGCTATACTAAAATGAGAATGTTAGTTGTATGAATGAAAAATGTGTATCTCAAAATACTCATAACTTCTTTTGAGTGCTTGATTAATTATTGATTCAGAATTCAATGGTGTGTATAAAGCTTTGCAACAATACACAGTGATTCTATGGGTAATGGTCATAATACATAAATCACTGGTTCCCATTATATGCACCTATTGCATGAATAACTAACTGTGTACAGTTGTACTTATGTGGTATGTCTCTCTGAGAAACAAACTGTGCAACTGAACTATACACATTTCCAAATAGAATATAGTTAGTCAGAAAATCACTTTATATTATAAAGTCAGCATAGGTTAATTATCATTGGAATATCTACCAGATGTCTGCCAAATTTGCCACCTCTATATAAAGAAATATGATCAGATCTGTACTTGCTGGCCTCATCATATGATTCATCATAATTGCATTCGACTGTCCACTTGTTTATGTAAATGTGTCCACTTCTCTGAAGTGCCATCATGCTAGTTAAACATTAATGCAAAGAACCATTTAGCTGATGCCAGTTTATTTCTTGTGCTAAGTGACCTGAAAAAAATGACGTGAAAGTGATCCTGTTACAGAATCCTCAGTAATTAAAAAAACAAAATGTAGTACAGTACCATGTATAGCATGGACATTTACAGTTTAGTACAACTTACTGTATAGAGTGCTATGCAATAACATGCATATTATACATACTCACTGCTTTCTACTAACTATAGTCAAATATTGTGTAAACTTAGTGCCTAACCACTTAACTCCATGTATAATCCCAAACATGTGCGGAATCAAAATATATAATATGTGATTGTATGTATTCTAGAATAAGGTAAGATTATAAGTGTGACCTGATGAAGCTCTGACAGGGGGCGAACATGTTCATATTTTGTTTTAACTTAATAAACTGTGGTTTAAGCAAGTAATACCAGCTTGAATCCTGTTTTCTTATTTTTTTTTTAATATGAGTGCAAAATGATCTTTAACACATATCTTACACTGGAATTTTTGGCAACAGTCTATTTTAGAAATTCCTGTGCAACTAGTTTTCTAGATTTTTATTTGTTCCTCCTTAAGGAAAGTGTTTGCTACCTTTAAGGCTAGAAAACTACATTTCCTCAGTACTAGGTTTCATTCTCTCTCTCTCTCTCTCTGTCTCCATTCTGAACTTCATCACTCTGTATTTTTACTTGTATATCTTGTAATATGAATGACTTGTTTCTATCTACCTCATAACAATGTACCTGCTTATTTGGAACTCATGTAATGTTTATATTTTGTATAATTTTTATTTGCATAAAGTTTGTACATCTTTGTATGTAACTGGAGCTTTTCTCCCAAGGGCCCCTGCAGAAAATGGGATCTTTCTGACCCAGTTAAGCAAATGCCAAATAAATAAATAAATTATATAGTACTATGATAAGGGAACCAAATTTTGTTCTTCTAAGATTCATGATTTAGCCTTAATTTTTGTTTTATTTGCTTGTATGTGAAGTGTATTGGTTGCTGCTATATATATGCAAATAATAGGTCCATATGTTGTGGTGGAATGATTCTGTTGTTGAAAATGTACTGGGTGTGAAATTAATTGAATGTGTCTTTTGTTGAATGCAATGTTTGTAAAAATGTGCATTTGCTGAATGGAGGTTGTAGGGTTGTTTTTTAACACTGAAACATTCAGATATATCACATTTATTTCATTAGGGTCTAGGAGTATGTTTGCAGTTGCAATTGGGTTAGGGCAAGGGTTAAATAAGAGGACAGATTTGGAGTTGTCGCTGCCTGTTGGTAATCTGGCGTGTACCTGAATCTGTCAACCTTAGTGATATTTTTATAGAAAGTTTTTTTTTCTTAGGTAAAGATGCAGGTTAGGGTTATGGGCAGAGGGAGGGTGAGAGTTGCGGTTAACACATACAAGTAAGGATCTGCAAGGAGGAAAAGTTGTTTTTAGTCAGTTATAGATTATTAAGAAAGGGCCTTATAGGGTATATTAGGAGTTTGAAGAATGAATCTGTAGATTGTACATTGAGGGTTCTCTCATAAGGGATCTAAAAGATGTTCTGAATAATTATTTCGTAGTGAATCTTGAAAGTATGTCCAAAAACAGAAATAAAAAATGAAGTAACTTTTTTAGGTGAAGGCAAGGAGAAGATGGAGTAAGCTGTTTGATGAGTTAAGGAGAGCAGATAGCTTACCGAGTTTTAAAAATAATGTCTTTTTGGTATGAAGATAAGATCTACTTGACCTTGTCTTCTTTGAAGTTAGCTAGTTTTGAACTTTATGAGGTACTAAGCCATTACCTAACATTGTAACACTGATCTCAGAGGCTAACTTTCTAAGTGTACATATATAGCAGTAGTATTTTGGATAGCTCATTTGGTTTAAGTATTGACTGGCAAACAAAATTATGTGTTGTAACTGCTCTTCTCTGAAAGGAAATGTAACACATATATTAGTGCAAGGCTCTTTGATAAGGGGGCTATATTAGATCACTGAACACTTAGGTTAGTGAACTGTGATTAATCAACCCCATGTAAGCGAAAGCTTACAAAACCGAACTGTCAGAACAGTGATTTTTTTCCAAGGGAAAAAAATTGCTGTTCCAACAAAAAAAATAAATAAATAAAACACTTCAATACATGATATTAAGTGGGGGGCTGTGCCCCCCACACCCCCCTACTTATAATACCAACTCCAAGACTGCACTACAGTGCCGAAAATGGCAAATTACCAAAGCGGCCAAGCGAATTCTTTCCCAGGGAAAGAATTCACTTACATACCACTTCGATATTTTGCCGTTTCGGCATTTACAGCTCGACCAAGTCGCATTCGCTGACCTGCATCTTTGGTCAGCTGATAGAAACCCGATATAAGCATGTTGAACAAATGCTCCATTTCATATTTTTTTGCTCAAGATGAAGAGTTAACTCACTTAAGTTTTTATCAGTGGAGATTCAAAAGAAAAAATAGTAGCTGCCATTTGTAACAATGCATTCCAGATGACGTCTAATTTGATGGAATCAAGCATACCTACATCTACACATTTAGTCTACTGTTATATTACAGCATGGACTATGGGAGACTTTTATTCTTAGCTGCTGTGATTTGATGAGATATTATATCAAAAATGCTAAATGTTGCATATAATAATAATAAGGCTGATATCTAGGTTTATGCTTTGGCTGTAGAACCAGATTGAAAATAAATATTTTTAATTGCGCTGGTGAACTTTGATAGCTTTAATTTTCTTCCTGATAGATGAAATGCATTTCATACAAGGTTTTGAAGCCTATTTCTCATTTATGTAATTAGCAAACTCAAGACTTTATATATTGTGTTTTCTATCATAAGGATAGCCTAACGGCCCACAGTTTAAGGTACCTGCTTCATATATTCAGAGCCTGGGGTTTGTTTCCATTCTCTGGAAACTTGAATGTGTATCTCTGAGTGAACACTTTGTTTTTCTTCCACCTTTTAAATACATCCTCTGTCTCACTCACACACACACACACACACACACACACACACACACACACACACACACACACATACATTCCTGCTGGCCAAGAGTGTGGCTGATAAGGATCTGAGAAATACCACTTACTCTCATTAAATTAATTAAAATAATTTTATGTGTGCAAAATTGTGTAAAATAATTTTAACTTGTTTGTCCTATAGATAATTTGATGGTTGGAGTAGTTGTTATGGACAGAGGGAGATGACTGCAGGATTTGTGATAAATTTAGCACAGTGATCACAAAAATGACAGATGAGCTTAAACGCCAGCATTGTAAGATGTTACAATTCTAAAAATGAAACTTGTCATGTGACTACTGCTTTAGTGGGATGGTGCTGAGAAGGTCAGATGAAGAAAACCTGAGATTCTCATCACTCCAAGAACAAATCAGTAGGATTCATGCATCAGGGCAATAACACATATAACCTAGGTGATTGAGTGCATTCTGTGTGTGTGACTTCTAGAGAACTTGAGGCTGTTCTTCTGCTGTTCATGCACTGCTGAAGCCATACCTGGAATATAGCATGTTGTGCTGGGAGAACACGTCGAAAGGTCAAATATCTTTTAACCATTTCCTACTTATTTCTTTTTGCTGCAGAGGAATGGAGCCTTACTACAATCCTGGTGGATAGTGATCAGTTAGCATCCCTGACACCGGAGGAGGAGGAGAAATGAAGAGGCGTGGTCCTCTTACATCAGTCTAGGGTTGAGAAGGATTGTACACACCTGGAACTCACAGCACTGATATGATTTCCCAAGCAGACACCAGGGAAAAAAACACTCATGTTTCCTAGAGGGGATGGGGCAGTTAGCAGGAATGCCCCATGGCCTTTGCATGACCTCCCTCAGCACTTTTCTGAGAGTGAACATCAGGTTAACGATAATAGCAAGAAAAAAAAAAAAACTACCCTGCCTAAATACTAGCCTGTCCTGGCTGATGCTTACCTTGGTAATAGGGACTGCATAAGTCCATTGGTAAGGAGGAGCTCATGACTGGCAGGTAGCAAGGCCAAAAAAATAGTAAAAGATACAAAAAAATCTCTTTTAATGAACAGTCTTATGTCCAGACTTTTTTACCATATGGATCTACAAAATGACTACAAACTGAAGTTTCTGTTAAGAATAACTGCATCCCCTTACTCTCTTACTTGTGTGTATTAACTATGGGATTTGACTGAATGAGAGTTAATTGTTACATGAAGAACATTCTGATGTTTGTTTTTCTTCTCTGGTTTCTCTCTGTTCATAAGAACTATAAGCTAAGCATAGTGACTATTAACTCCATGCCAGTGCCCACACTTAGACTGTACCTCCTTTTTCAAAGAGAGTTAGGCCAGTCATGCCAGGGGTAAGTTTGTGAATATACCACCTATATTATATATAATGAATCGCACTGCTTGAAAAGCAGCTGGAGTTTATTCCAGAGGTATGGAAGGTATTGCATAATGAACTTATTTATCCACCATGTTTTATTTATTTGTTGCTGAAAGTTTATGTCTCTGGTTCTGGTATTTGTGGGACTGTTTGATTTGTGGAGAAACAAGAGATCCAGGATCACTGGGTGACCCTAATGGCATAGAAGGCAAAGCATAGATTTCCCATCAGAAGTCTAAAGGATATAGAATAAAGGCACAGTGCTTTCATCTTTTATGGTAGCTTTTGGTTTTTAAGCTAGTGATCTACTCAGTTAAGAACCTCTGTGTTATTTCTAGTTATTTGATATATCAGGTGAGGCACATCCCAAAGGGAGTATTATATTTGATAACTGGACTACTCAATGCTGAATATAAGGGCAGAATAACCTTTTTAAATCTGGATGGTATTCCTTTGCCAATTATCTCTGTTACGTAGAAAGACTTTCTGACTACTGTTTTTCATAATGATAATGAAATTATGTACTTTTAGATTTCATTTGTGCCCATTTGTGGTATACCAAGCAATTATGAGCATAGATTCTTGCTGAAGAGATTTGGTGTCAGAGGGGGACTTCAAAATAGCTCCCAGATTACACTTGCTTACAGACTTGGTTAGCCAGAGGTCTTGGTTCATTGTATGGATATTAGAAAACTAATTGTAAAACATAAGAGGTCACCATTGTGGGACACAACTGGTCACCTTCATACTCTCTGATGAGGGACCATATACATGCATCATGTGGGTTCTGTCTTTTAGACAATTTGCTGTCCAATTTACTACATAGGGATCTGTGCTTGTTAACTATGTTAGCATGGGAGATGGTGTCAAATACGTAGGTCAAGACAAAATACCCTATGTTGAACACGACTGCTGTCAATAGCGTGTGCTAACCTTTAGAAGAAGTTTACCAGATTGTTTACACAGTATCTAACATAGTCAAAGCCAAGCTGTTGTGGGTCTGGCCTAGTGACATTTTTAGTATCATAATTTATCAGGTCAATTATAATATCTTACATTTTTTTAGAAATAAGACTTGTCAGGCTTTTGGGCCTTTAATTCCTGTGATCAGTGGTGAGGCCACCCTTGTGGAATGGCACTCATACTGCTGTGTGCAGAACCTCAAGGACAAAGCCAGAGCTAAAATCTGGTTAAATAGTTTAAAGAGAGTTTCTGCCAGGGCTTGTTTAGTGTTGTTTACTAAACAGCCAGGGTATTGTCAGGTCCCATTGAGGAAGTACCTTTTGTCTTGGGGAGTACCTTCAGCACATCTTGTTTGCTGATAACGGGATGTCTGTCAGATTCAGGGATAAGTAGGCTTTGGGCAGTCATCTTAGGGTAAAATCCACATTGAGATTGTTGCTAAGATATTGGCGATGCCAACTGCATGCATTGCTAGCATTGTAAATAAGTTCAGAGCTCTGCTGGGTGATACTTCTTAGTTTCGTAATGAAGCTAAAGAAAGATTTGTAATTGTCCTTAGCTGTAGATGCTAACCTAAGGTCATGACTCATTTAGTGTACCAAATAGTATTTTTCAAGTTTTAGTCAAATTTATGTTATATTTAATATTTTTATTTATTTATTTAACATTTGTTTATGAGGTAAGTGAGCTACTCTGTTGAATGTTTTCAGTTACTTTCTGGGTATAAGATATTTGCTGTCAATATATGCAGTGCAGCTCAAACAGGTGTACAAGCAAAGGTAAATGTGCAATGCAGATGTAATGGATTAGCACAATGTTGACATAACAACAGGTGAAGCATGTGATATGTTTACAATGAGAGTTCAAGTTGATAAAAATATGTATTTTATAAAAATAAATACATACACATTATACAAATACATTCAGGTCAGTGGGATGCTATTCACAAAATTTGTGACAGAGATAGAAAAATATGGTTATATTTGTCTAGAAATAGGCTTAAAATGTAATTCAGTCAGCCAGTGTCACAGAAGCAAGAACAATGGGTGTCCCTATAAAGATTGTATTTCCACAATGTTTTAAAAGCTACTAGGGTAGCATGTTACTTTACTTCATTTGGAAGATGGTTCCAAAGTGCAGATCCTGTTTTTGCCAAAAGTTGTTTGAATCTTGGCCTGGACAGTACAAGAATATTGTCTTGGTTGCCTCTGAAAGAGTAGTTTTGGTCTATGAGTGGGAGTTTCCTCTTCATTGGTGGGCAATAACCTAATGGATGCACTTTAAATACTAGTGTGCCTAATAAAGAGGTATTTCTACTTGCTGTAGGAAGCCAGTGGGGGTGGGGGTGGGGGGTTATCCAGTAGGTTGCAATGGTGTGTATTTTGGCTGGCAAGGAGAACAAACTTGCATTTCTTTAATTAGTTGTTTGTAGTTTTGAAAAATGTGTGTTGGGTGTATTCTTAGCAGTGGTAAGGCAAATTCAAGCTTGGGATGTTTGGCACTTTTAGCCATGGCTTTGCAAGATCCCGAAGAGAGGTGGTGGGTTATATGGAATCACAATTTGAGTTGTTAAAGTACTTTAGAGGTGATATTGTCTGTATAGGTTGAGAAGTTGTGGAGGGGGTACAGAGACAGTCTTAGGTAGTTTTGTTGCTTAACATTAGGAATGAGGCTTCCTTTTAGGTTTTGAAGCAGTAGGTTTGATTCAGAAGATTGTTCTTTGCTGTAGAGAGTAATAATACATTAGTTTTATTAGCGATTACCTAGAAGTCTGTTTGAAGCCATATGAGGTCATTTTGATCTCCTGTATACTTTATTGAGTTTTTTTCTTTTTTTATTGTAGAGTTTATTTATGTTGGTGGACCACCAAGGAGGTTTGTTTTAAATTTCCCATTACATTTAGTTCTGGCTTGGACTCCCAGTTCATTTATCTAAGTGGGAATAGAATTCCTTTGTGAAGGTACCTGCCATGACAACATTTAGGGTGGTGCTTCTATAAATGAAATCTGAC
The DNA here is from genome assembly GCF_019279795.1 of Protopterus annectens. NCBI lineage: Eukaryota > Metazoa > Chordata > Ceratodontiformes > Protopteridae > Protopterus > Protopterus annectens. The sequence goes on along the minus strand of NC_056741.1, from coordinate 1,708,098,513 downwards.
ACATGATAGAATTTGCTGAGATTAGTATGTTTGAAATCCTTCAATTCTGAGATATTGGTTTCAGTGGGTTTAGAGTTTGGGAATATGAGGGTAGTTTATGATCTGACTTAACCAGGGAAAGAGATATGAGGCATGTAGCACAAGAAGAAGCTATATGTTCTCTGGTGAGTTTGTTAACAGCGTGGTCCTTTTGTTTTTTAAATTTAAGAGGTTTTTGAGGTTATAGATATTCCAGATTACTGAGGGGTAGTTAAACGTTGCCAAATTAATGAAAGTCTTGTTCATAGGGAGTTCATTAAGTACATTTAGAAACCTTACACGACTTTTCAGGGAATATAGAGAGTGCCCTGTAAGATGTTGTAAACTGATAGTTGGCTCTGTTTAGCATGATTTAGAGCTCAATGAACTTCCTTTGTGGGTCTTTTGAGAATCTGTCTAGAGATTATTTGGTGCCTAGCAACTTTGGAGATGCAACCACAGTTGCCATCAGGTCTGAAGGTATGTCAGGCACAAAACCCAGGTATGGAGAGAGTGCCTTCTGGGCATTTCTACCAAGTTTCAGTAATTACACAGATATGTTCCAAATGTAGGATAGTCTCAAGGTCTGACAGTTTGTTGAGATGCCTGGCATTGAACAGATCTACCTTAATGTGATCCTGTTTTGGACTGGATATATTACTTACATTGGGGTGTCTATTAGCTGGAATCTGTCTGAAAAGGTACTGTGGGGGTATCAACAGCTTTAGCCATTATGGGGAAGCCTTGGAACAAGAGATGCAGGTCATCCTTGGCAAAGCAAAGTAGGACTACTGAGCATCTGATCCCATGCTGACACATACTGTTCCCACTGGAATGACAATAACTGTTTAGCCAATTATAGAAGTCAATTATCTTCTGTTTTTTTTGTATGTAGATGTTATTCCTAGAGAAGGAAGAATGCTGTGCCTGCATTTGTGACATACATGGAGAGTTCTGGCAAATGTTCTCAGCATATACTGAGAGTTTTGCATCTCACGTCATTTACTCCAACATGGGTCACCACTGTGTTATCATACTTGTTAGGGGAAAGGTTCCTAAGGGCCCTTGAGATATGTCAGATACTGTCCCCTGAAAGACAACTCACCATTACCCTGTCTTTGTCCAGCCTAGTGAAAGGAGTATCAGTGTGCCTGTCTATAGAGTCACCCATCACTAAAATATTTCTATTTACAGAGTGTACTGGTGTACCGAACTGGACATAATTTAACTTTTGGTGACTCTTTGCTGAAAGTGGCCTGAAAGTGATGTGCTGTTGACTTTTAACTGTGGGTCTAGGAGGCTTTTTATAGCCCCAATGTAAGGTATTTTAGTGTGGGTTGGTATAGAGTGTGACTGTTGTGTGTGTGCTGCTCATAGTCTGTGTTCTTTTGAGAGTGCGTGGCCTTCATATTTGTTAAATGTATTTTTATTTATTTATTTATTTATTTATAACTGGGAAAATCTGACTGGACACAGGTCCTTTTTCAGAAGAGGCCCGGGGAGAAAAGCTCCACACAAAGATAAATTAAGTACAGAGTTAATAAGAAAATGTTAATATAAATTCACACGAACAATATCAGCAAAAAGCCAGAACATAAAATAAGAATAACATAGTTACGTGAGGGACAGTAGATATACATGGAGTATACATGCATAGGAGCATTGGATAAATCTTTGATGGCACTTATTAAAAATTAGTATAAATAGTAACAAACACAGCAAAAATATAATAATAAGCTTGTTGGACATAACAAAATGGCTGTAAACAGAGAGAGATATATAGTAATGTTTGGTGAGATGTGGATTAGGTGGGTTCAGAGTCTAGGAGGAAATAGTAGGGGAAGATTAAGGAGTGTGAGAGGAAACAGAGAAGTAGTATAGGTGGAATAGATGGTAGGTAGATGCCTTAGAATTGAGATGAAGTGAGATATTAAAGGACATTAAAAAGGATTGCCAGTGCCAGCTGATGAGGATAAAAGGGAACCTTGCTGGGTGGCTGAGTGGCTGGGGGGGAGGGAGTAGAGAAGGGGTCTCTAGTTTGGATTGGTGCATGGGCACAACCAGTGTTTTTTTAGGTGAGATTTTAGTATGGTTTTGAAGTGATTGTGTGATGGTATAGAGGTTATTGGAGGGGAGGGGGAGTGTTCCATAACTTGGATATTATGCAGGAGAAAAGTGCTTCTCCAGCTGAGTTCTTACCTTTGGTTACCTGGAGTTGATTTTTGTTACTGGAGCGTAGTGGTCTGGAGGTACAGTAGGGCTGGAGTAGATTCTGGAGGGATGGAACATTGAGAAGATAGTTTGCTAACTTGTGAGCAAGAGAGAGTTGATTCAGGTGAAGAAGTTGAGGGAGTTCTAGCCAGTCAAGTTCAGTAAGTGAGATACAGTGCTGACTGCGATAGGAAGCCCCTGTTGCAAACTTGGTGATTTTGTTGTAATAAAACTCAAGCTTATTTAGGTCGGTTTGTCTTAGGTTGGTAAATATAGGAGAGGAGTAGAGTAGGGTGGAGATAAGGTACGAATTGACAAGTGAACTTCTGGCTGTTTTGGTGAGGAATTGCTTATTTCTGTACAAAGCCCCTAGTTTTTTTTTAACTTTTTTATGGTTAGGGAATATTGAAAATCGAATCTGAAACTGTTGAAAGTCTCAACACCCAGTAGTTTGGTATGTTCTGTTGGGGAGATGATGGTGTAGTCGTTGGCTGTAGTGTTAAAGTGGGAGTAGATTAGGTTAGATTTTGCTGGCTGGAAGATGAGGAGTTTAGTTTTGTTTGGGTTGAGTATTAGCTGGGTAATAGCCAAGTTTCTACAGAGATAAAAGCATCCTGTATGATCTTATGCAGTTTGGGTAAATATTTGCATCTCTCACTAACAAGAATATATTGTGCTGAGTAAGGGTTCATTATCTATGAGTATAAGGTAGGTACTGTACTATCTAAGGATACAAAGAGCTATGAGAGTGGCAACAGAAGGTAAACAAGCCAACTGATCTTCCATTTTGGTCCTGGACTGTGCACTAAACAGGCAGGAAGATATGAAAAAGAGGATAACTCAGGCTATAGAAGTCTAATAAGATGGACTTCAGTTTAATCTTCTAGTGAATGACAGGGAAAAACTTCCAAAAAACAATTTGTAGTAACAGCAAGTAGAGAGACAAGAGCAATATTGGCTGATTTGGTTGGCACCCCTTATTCAGGATCTAAGAAAAACAATGGGAGGGGAAAAGGGAGTGGCTTGCAAAGTGATAGTTTTTTATTAAATGACAATAGCCAATGAAGGGGGGATAGTTTTTTGTGAAATTAATATAAGGGGCACACAGCAAGAAAGGCACTGGGTTTAACAACACAACAGGATGGCAAAATTGATATTTTTTCAGCCACTTGGCTTTCTTGCTGGATAGCCTGAGACTGACACAAACCGAAGTTGAAGGCCTTCCTAAAAAACTCCGTCTTAGACCACGATAGCAATTAAGTACAACTCTACCCTTACCTGTAGACTGCCAGGCACCAGCACTGTCATGATCTAACCATTCCTAGGAGGCCATTACTGATGCAGGCTGACTAAACTAAAATCTGCATTTGCAGATTTGAAGGCCTGTTATGCCTTTTCCTGCAGATGTGCACATTTGTACACCCCACTCACCACAAAAAGCTCCTGTGCAGAAATGTTTTGGCAGAAATAAGTACATACCTCTATCCTACAGGTTGAATGGCAAACACCTCTCTGACCAGTAGGTACTAGCACTACAACAAGCCAAACTGCCTCCTTCTCCCAGGAAGTGTACAGGCACTTGCTTAGATTATCCAAGCTTAGCTTGCACACTTGTTGCAGTATAGCAGCTCAGGCTAAGAGGTGATTTTGCATTATTACTCACGTCACACAGAGATCAGATTTAAGTCTTTGCTTGTCAGTGTTAGTGCATAGTCCAGGCTTATAGCCTGTAGGAGAAAATGTGTGATAATCAGTGCAAAACCTATCAGTGTTAACTTTTTCTCCAAGGAGCAGTGACCTGTAAGTGAGAATAATAAATAAGGTGGTGGGCAGTGAATTTTCCAGTATGTGGTACAAGAACGCTTGCTACTGATATCTTTTTCATTTGCCCATAACATGAATATAACATGACTTGCGTTACAGAAATTTGCATATTCCAGCTGGCATTTACAAGATATTGTTACTGAACTTTGTGATACAAGATCAGATTTGCCAAAGAGTTATACTGGATCCCCTCAGCATAGGTGAGCTGGTGTGAGGTTATCACTTCCAGTGTGCATCATTGGAACATGCATCTCCCAGATCACTGGTTTATTCCAGGTCATTGTTGTGATGGCTTAAGTTACTATGTTTAAGTGATTAGAGCAGTCTGAGGGTGTACGTTTTTCATTGTAAACATGGACTGATACCATTAATTGTGTACACTTTAGAAGAGACAAATGACACAGGAGGTGTACGTGAAGCCAACAGCATGCAAAAACAAAATGGTAAACGTCTTTGACTTATATACAGTAATATAACTTCTGAAGTATATGATAAATGTATTTACTATTTTGTCTCAATATTACCTGCAAAGTAATGCTTAAAATATTTAGTTTTTACTGTTCATTATAAAAAATGTTATATTGGAGATTTTCTTGCCGGGCCACTGCTGAAAATGGGGCTTGTGCCCAACTGAACTTTCCTATTAAACAAAGGCACTAACTAACTAACTAACTAACTAACTAACTAACTAACTAACTAACTAACTAACTAACTAACTAACTAACTAACTAACTAACCTAACCAACTAACTAAAAAACTTGAGGGCCCAAACAAAGTAAGAAGTTCAGAGTGGTGAATTTTAGACATCTGTTTTAAACCCCAGATGATGTAACATTTCTTTATAGCACGGGTGATGAGAAAGCGCAGGGGACTCTCAGTGTGACAGTGAGATGCAGTTTTTGAAAGTCATTTGAGAGAGAAAGAATGGCTGGCAGCAGCATCAGTTTGTCCTAATATTTCTCACTGCACATCTTCATGTAGCTTGTTTGATATTATTTGCTATTAGGACTGACATTACTGAGCAAACGAAGCATGACCTTACTATTAATAAACATCGCACTTCAGATACCTGCATATTTTGATTAAGCCAAGCAAAGACGTTTAAAGGTGATTTCAGTGTTACATAAATGAACATACAGATGCCTAAGCTGCCGAAACTGTACTGCCTAAAGTGTCATTTTAATAAAGTAGACAGAATTAAAAGAAGTAAAAGTATCTGTTCGGGAATTTTATTATGCTGTTTTTATCTGTCTTTTTTCTCATCAGAAGTATATGGTAGGGAAACTGTTTAGTACATATGCAGCTTTTTTTTTGTGATCTCAAAATATGTGTGTTAAATATTCATATATACAGGTACTTGTGTATGTTTAAGGGACATTATCTAAATATCCTGAAAAGTTAAGGAGATAACTAAAATGTATCTTCCTGTTCTGAAACATTACGTTCAGGCATTGTACTATCTGAAGAAAATGTCTCTAGTTTCTAATCTAATTTTAACTTAAATTTAGGTTAACCTACAGTCCCTTTAAAGAGTGCCACACTAACTTTTTAAAGTACTTGACTGTGTGCAGAAGTTGTAATGTGATAGCCTTTAAATTATTGCAGTGGCTCAGATGTACTATCTGAAATAGATCATCACAATTTGGACTAAAGAATGTAACCAGTTTGCATTTTTTCATGAGAGGAAAGCACTTTCCTTTTCATAATCAGAACAATCCAGAATAAGTCTCATTCCATTTTATGTAAAGACATATACAAGTAAGACGCTCAGATGTAATGAAAGAAAAATTGACACCACATTCAATTAATGTCTTTATATCACTCAGGACAAAAAAAATCACATTTTCCCATTAGTTATGACTAGGAGTGAAAGAATGTATCATTATTTTGATAAGCCTTGAGCAATTTATCTCAGCTGGTGGCCTACATTAGTACATGAAGATATTAACTTTTCTGACTGGCCTTCCTTCACAATGCAGTAATTTGCATGTTGATCTTGAATACCTTTAGGACATAAGAATTTTTTGTTCATATCTCCTCCTCCCAGTCACTCTTCAGGCAATATTAGAACAGTGATTCTTCTGTGACAGTGTACTTTCCCCACTTTGTAAATGTTTCTTTTCAAATTAGAATAGTACTACACAAACAAAACATCACTTCTGTATTATTGTACAGTTAATTGTCTGATGTGAAATCTATTTCTTTGCTGAGTGAGGCAGATGCATTATAACTCTGAAACATCAGCTAATACTTTTGCTGTTTTGATTTATTTGTACTTTGAAGTAAACTTTTATTTTCTAGTTTATTTTTGAGATTCACTTCATCTAACAAATATACTTATAAGATAGATTATATATTATATGTATTTGTTCAGTTCATTTTATTAACTGCCTAATCCCCACAGAACTAAAGATTCATTTTGTGGCAAAAACAGAAATAAAAATGTCCAGAAAGCTGCACATGTTTAAAAAATAGGAGGAAACCAGGCACCTGAGAAAGAGAAATGTGGACATGGGGAGAACATGCAGAATCTATGCATTCAATATCTGAGGGAGAGAATTTAACTCTGGACCACAATATAGTATAAACCATTGCACAAACACACAACTGTCTTGTAGGCTATGCCCCTCTCACTCACTACCTTACACATTTTGCACTTAAAACAAGTAATAATCCATATCCCTTGTGATAAGGTCATTAAGTTTTACTTTCTTCAATCCAAAATTTGGAGCCTTGTGTTATAGCTAAGCAAAGCATAGGACTCTACAACGATTTAGAACTTATCAATGGCATATTTTAAGTTTCAGTGTCCCTCTCTCTCACTCACTCACACTCTCTCTTTATATATATATATATATATATATATATATATATATATATATATATATATATATATATATATATATCTGCCTTGAAATACAAGTTCTTTCAAACTACATACTTTCCTCCTGTGTTTTTATCTAGACCTGTACTACACCTGTTTATGTGCCAAAGGATGGTAGAGCAACGTGGTAGTGCAAAGCTTTAATTGGTGTAGAAGCATTTGAAAATTGACGCTAATGCTCAAGCACTGCTCAAAGTCTTAATCTTCAAGGGCAAGGATAGCATAGTCAACTGTATATAAAAGGAAGACCCAGTGCAGTAATATGTGACAATTACACCATCTAAGGAAGAAAAATCAAAAGTACCTGCTGCCAAATATGGAACATGTTTTTTAAAGTTCAGAGGTCAGACAGTAATATAAAGAGAGTAGCACATCCACAGGCGTGGATCTGCTGTCAGTGAAAGTATGGTTCAGGCGTAAAAGAGCCAACCTTTCAACTCCCCTTCCACCTTTCCTTTCTTCAGTGTTCCTAAGCAGTAGATACCATGTTTATTTTAATTATTTATGTAATTTATTTATTCTATGAAATGTGTTTGTTATGGTATGCATCACTTACTTCCTTTGAGTGAGCTATGATTGGGTGTAAACTAGCAACATCCATTTTTATGTGGTAGGCAAGCCCTTCCCTCAATGTTTATGCACGAGGATTAACGAAGCCTTTTTAAGTCATAACATGAAAGCACTTACTGTTACATAATAAATTCCAGTATAACTGTATCTTCTTGCTTCTGGACTTGCTTTTTTTTTATTTGATGCATTTATACGAAACTGGAGCTATAATCACAGTACATTTATTTTTAACCAAATCTGAGCTTGGAAAACCTCAGATAAATTAAGTTTGAAATGACAATTTTCCTGTTTGATTAAATTAACTTGTGTCATATCTTTACACTGCAACATTAATATAATGCTGCCATAACTGATCCAGCTTTCAGACTGTTTGCAGTCTTTTTGATTTCATTATGAAATGACTTGGACTTTTAAAGATTTTTGTTTTTCTTTAATTTGTTTGTCATTGACATTCCTTCTGGATTTCTTGGTATTTTTACATTGTTTGGAATTAATGCTGAAGTACTACTTCAAAGGATCGAAATTTCACAACATCGAATCGCTGATCAGTGAATAGATGATCAAAGTTGCAAAATATTGAACATTGTAAATGCAGATCGTCGTACAGTGCAGAACGGGAAATTTACCATTCTCTTCACTTTAGTGCAATCTTGGATTTGGTATATTTAAGTAGCAGGGGGTGTTGGAAAAATGTGAAAGAAGACGTTTTCATCTCTTAGATTTTTTTTATGTTCGATATTTCACAACCTCAGTCATCTGGTCTTTGATGATCAGAAGTTCAACGTTATGAAATTTCGATCCTTTGAAGTAGACCGATATATACATATATATATATATATATATATATATATATATATATATATATATATATATACATATATATATATATATATATATATATATCTATACATAGTTAAGTACAGACATACCCCAGGATTCAGCAAGCTCTGCATGGTGTGCAAGAATAGTGCAAGAGCTGCTGGAGGCAATATGGCCACCGAGAGATCCAGGAACAAGCTCCCGGGACGTGCACGAGCGCTCCTGCACTATTCCTGCACGGACACAGCTCCTGTATGCTAATTACAAATGAGGTGAATTAGTGATCCAGGAAGCAGGCAGTCATCTGTGCAGGATTAATGTAACCTGCAGAAATGTACTTGGTTAGTAACCAAGTAATTTCTGCAAACTACAAAATGGAGCCATGACAGCTCCAAATAAAGGGTGTGGTGTGTATAATGTGGAAGGCATGCGAATGGCCATTGGCATGGGAAATATAACATTGTGTCAAAATAACAAAAAAATAACTTTTAGGTTTTATTGGCTGATTTCAGCCATTTAAGCATAGGGTAGCGGTGCGCAAATGGGATCGGCCCCCAAAAAAGAAAAACAAACCTTGAGAAAAGCATTCTAGCCAAAATCACAATTTTACCATGATATTCAATGGCAGGTGGCCACTGAACAGTGGTTGCTAAGGGGGAAGGCTCAGTGTTAGACTTGTAACTATGCATTAGCAGTCATATCTATGCAAATGAGGGGAATGATACTGAATCACAGACTTCCCCTCATTACTAGCCAGCACCCGACTGTGTAAGTGCAGGAATACCATCATGCAAGCCTAAGAGTTAGCTGACATCATAGTGGGGTGTGTCAGGCATACTGTAAGCTTATTGGAGCTCTGTGGCTCGGGTTTGCCTTTAGCTTAGCAGAGTTAAAGAAGGGGGGTGTCTGAAACTGCCTAGCAGTATTTACATTGCCTAAATGGGTGTGTGCACCGCGCAATGGGTTTTAAACAAAATAAAGAAAAAACATGAATTAGCAGCTCTATTCACATCTGATCACTGGGAATGTGCTGTGTGCCTCAAGGTTTAAACATGAAGGCAATAGAAAGAGAAAATAGCTTGCCCATTGTGACTCAATATTGTCAACATATACAGTTAGCCTACAAAAGCAGGTTGCTAGCTGTAGGTGTAGAACACAGAATCCTGCACTGGACTACAACCTACCTAGAATGGATTCACACACTCAGTACAGAAGGTCATACTGGGCATGCTCCTACACTTAGAGAAAAGAAGATTATGTCTGACAACAAGATACAGAATGTCATACTGGGCATGCTCCAACACTTAGAGAAATGTGCTGATGTCAATCGCTGTACATAGTTGCGTTTGGTAGCCCTCAGCCCTATAATGCTGTGGTGCTTGTGATAACTGGGTAACATGATAGTACAAATCAGTATTCATCTAGCATTCGTACACCCAGTCCTGTCAAATGTAAAGTCGTGTGTGACTGAGTGTTGTATGGGTGTTCCCAGAGGAAAAGTATATGGCCCAGGCATACACAATGCACTTCCCATATCCCATGTTAGCACTCATACTGATGTCAGTCACCTTGAAATAACCCTCTGGCCAGTTACCAGCCCCATGATCTCTGTGGCGCATGCGATAACTGCATAATGCTATAGTGTAACTTAGTAGTCAGGTAGGAATTCTAATCCCAGACATGGCAACTGTTAAACTCTCTGTGTGTGTGTGTGTGTGTGTGTGTGTGTGTGTGTGTGTGTGTGTGTGTGTGTGTGTGTGTGTATGTGTGTGTGTGTACAGATGAATGATTTTGAGGCAATTCACAGTCACAACAGCTCCCATAGCCCCATTTTAGCAAGTCTGCTGATGTCATCCACCCTGAAATGCACCTTTGGAGAAGGGCTATCCCTATAATCTGTGTGGGCCATGTGATAACTGCATAATGCTATAGTGTAATGTACTAGTCAGGTAGGGGTTCTAATCTCAGATATGGCAAGTGTGAACCTGTATGTTTGTGTGTAGAGATTAATTATTTTTAGGCTATTCACAGTCACAGGACCTCCCATAGCCCCACTTTACCAAGTCTGCTGATGTCATCCACCTTGAAATACACATTTGGACATGATTTTTGAGGCCATTCACAGTCACAACACCTTCCATAGCCCCACTTTAGCAAGCCTGTTGATGTCATCCACCCTGAAATATTCCCTTGGAGAAGGGATAGCCCTATAATCTGCGTGGCGCATGCGATAACTGCATAATGCTGTAGTGTAATGTACTAGTCAGGTAGGGGTTTTAATCCCAGACATGGAAACTGTGTGTTTGTGTGTAGAGATAAATGATTTTTAGTCTATTGACAGCCACAACACTTCCCATAGCCCCACTTTAGCAAGCCTGCTGATATCATCCACCTTGAAATACACCTGCGGACATGATGTTGAGGCTATTCACAGTCACAACACCTCCCATAGCCCCATTTTAGCAAGCCTGCTGATGTCATCCACCTTGAAATACACCTTTTGACAAGGGCTAGCCCTATAATATGCGTGGCGCATGCGATAACTACATAATGCTATAGTGTAATGTATTAGTGAGGTAAGAGTTCTAATCTCATTTATGGCAACGGTGAAACTGTGTTTGTGGGTAGAGATTAATGATTTTTAGGCTATTCACAGTCACAGCACCTCCCATAGCCCCACATTAGCAAGCCTGCTGATGATATCCACCTTGAAATACACCGGCAGACATGATGAACACACCTGCGGACATGATGTTGAGGCTGTTCACAGTCACAGCACCTCCCATAGCCACATTTTAGCAAGCCTGCTAATGTCATCCACCTTGAAATACACCTTTGGAGAAGAGCTAGCCCTATAATCTGCGTGGCGCATGCGATAACTGCATAATGCTATAGTGTAATGTACTAGTCGGGTAGGAGATTCTAATCTCAGACATGCAAACTGTGAAACTGTGTGTGTTTGTGTAGAGATTAATGATTTTTAGGCTATTCACAGTCACAACACCTCCCATAGCCCCATTTTACCGAGTCTGCTGATGTCATCCATCTTGAAACACACCTTTGGACATGATTTTGAGACCATTCACAGTCACAACACCTCCCATAGCCCCACTTTAGCAAGCCTGCTGATGTCATCCACCCTGAAATACACCTTTGGAGAAAGGATAGCCCTATAACCTGTGTGGCACATGTGATAACAGCATAATGCTCTAGTTTAAAACACTTGTCAGGTAGGTGTTCTAATCCCAGACATGGAAACTGTGTGTGTGTGTGTGTGTGTGTGTGTGTGTGTGTGTGTGTGTGTGTGTGTGTGTGTGTGTGTGTGTGTGTGTGTGTGTGTGTGTGTGTAGAGATAAAAGATTTTTAAGCTATTGACAGTCACAACACCTCCCATAGCCCCACTTTAGCAAGCCTGCTGATGTCATCCACCTTGAAATACACCTGCAGACATGATGTTGAGGCTATTCACAGTTGCAACACCTCCCATAGCACCATTCTAGCAAGCCTGCTGATGTCATCCACCTTGAAATATACCTTTGGACAAGGGCTAGCCCTGTAATCTGCATGGCGCATGTGATAACTGTATAATGCTGTAGTGTATTGTACTAGTCAGGTAGGAGTTCTAATTTCAGACATGGTAACTGTGTGTCTATGTGTAGAGATTAATGACTTTTAGGCTATTCACAGTCACAACACCTCCCATAACCCCACTTTACCAAGCCTGCTGATGTCATCCACCTTGAAATACACCTTTGGACAAGAACTAGCCCTGTAATCTGCATGGCACATGAAATAACTGCATAATGCTGTAGTGTAACATACTAGTCAGGTAGGAGTTTTAATCCTAGACATGGCAACTGTGAAACTGTGTGTGTGAGTGTGCCTAGAGTGTAATGATTTTGAGGCCAGTCACAATCCCAACACCTTCCATTGCCCTACTTTACCAAGCCTGCTGATGTCATTCTCCTTCAAATACACCTTTGGACAAAGAACAATGCAGTAACAGTTGATACACAGCTATGGGTTTGAATCTCATCTGTGTCATGAGTTTTTGTGGGTACATATGTATGTGTGTACCTCAATGGTTTTGGCCCCATTTACAGCCAGTACACATCTCAGAGCCCGACTTTTGTAGGCCTGCAGATAGCATCCACCTTACAAATACCTGTTGTAAAGCCCAAACTATGTCAGGACAGTGGTGCATGTGGTAAATGGGTAACATAATGATCTGTAAAGGTTGTTAGATAGTGGTTTGAACCCCACCACTGGCAAATGGAAATGTATGATTAGGGTGAAATAATCTTTGTAAACTCTCACCGACTATATCACCCAATGCTAGTATTTACAAGGGCTGGTGATGTTCCTCACCATAGAAGTATCTTGGGACAACATTCACCTAATAAGCTTTGTGGCATGTGCGATAAATGCGGTACACTGTAGTAGCAATACATTAGCTAGGTAGGGGTTTGAATCTCAATACTGGCAAGTGTGTGTGTGGGCCTGTTGTCAGTATCCAGTGTGGAGATTACTGTGCTTGTGTAATGACAGGAGACATTGTGGGGTGGGTTTTGCTAAATTATTATATGGAGAACCTACTATATTTCACAGTGTCCACCTTACCAGGACAACAGATGTCAAACAGCAGAGAGACTGATGTACACACTCCATAGTCCCACATGTGACATAATGGATTAGTGAACAATATTGATAACCCTTGTAGTACTCAGAGAACACTCTCCACCCATGTCTCCTACACAAACACACTTGGCTCTTGTTGTATTACACCCTTCCTTTCTTACTTTGTCTCTGTCTCACTCTCTCACTCTCTCTCTCCCTCTCTGGTAGATGTGGAAAACTACAAGTGTTTTTGCATAGGCAGCAGCTTGACTATTGTAAGGGATGCTCATGATCAGCTGATGGCCTACGCACAAATAGCAGTCCCCCACTCACTAATTGCATGTGGAACAGCTTTGGTATCATTCCATAGCCAATTGCTTGGAAACACACTCCTATAACTAAGCACTTCATGTGGGTGTAGGCTCTTTTCCTTCACTGTGAGCAGCACTGCATGTGGGTGTTTGACAAACAGCATCATAGAGGGTATTTGGAAATACCTTTACAGCATACACTATGGAGACAGGCCAAAAAACAAGAGGGGGAAGTTCCAGATATGGGGACACAATCTAAGTAATGCTGTTCTACATTTTAAGTAATGTTGGTTTAACAGGGTTTGTGTGGATATGGCCATTCTACATGATTTGAAGTCTGGAATGACAGCATTATGTGGGTCAAGAAAGTCTCATTTGTAGGGCTATCTGCAGACAGTCCAGAGTTTAGAGTCTTACATGTGTTTTGTTGCTCACACATTTCCTATCTGTAGATATGCAGTAGCATACTCTGATGATTGCAGTCAATACATGCTGACATCCATGTCAGTTACTGACTTAATATCCCTCAGAAGATATTTGACACAACAAATCCTGGTACAACAGGAATTGTTCAGATTATCACAGTAATATGTCAATACTGGTGCTGTGTTTGTGCCTCTGTCCCCAATGTCTGTCATCTTTTGTCCATATGTCATGCAGTAAGAGGTGCATACCTACAGTACATCATTATTTACTAAAATCATACCTGGTAACAAGTTAGTGAGACATCAGTGTGCTAGACATGTTATATATAGTAGGCCTCATATTTCAGTACAGAACCTGGACATTCTGTTGTAGTGTGTACAATATTGAGGTCTGTGTACTTATGATGATTGTTGACAGAGTGTGTATTTTGCATATGTTACCTGGCTTGTGTACAGACTGTGGTAGATGTCAATGTCCTTGGTCCTGTTCTATCAGATGTTACATGCTGCCCCAGGTGATGATACCCTATCAGTGTACATGTTTGTAGGGCCAGATCAACACA